>NW_027222658.1:0-3000 GCF_030179895.1 Drosophila kikkawai
CTTCAGAATTTGTATTTATATTAGTTTTTACATGGCTAATACATTTGCATACTCAATTGTAAATTTGTAAGCAAAAAGTTCACAACTCCGCTAATAATGCCTGTATCCACTTCAGAATTTGTATTTATATTAGTTTTTACAAGGCTAATACATTTGCATACTCAATTGTAAATTTGTAAACAAAAAGTTCACAGCTCAGCTAATAATGCCTGTATCGACTTCCGAATTTGTATTTATATTAGTTTTTACACGGCATACTCAATTGTAAATTTGTAAACAAAAAGTTCACAGCGCAGCTAATAATGCCTGTATCCACTTCAGAATTTGTATTTATATTAGTTTTTACAAGGCTAATACATTTGCATACTCAATTGTAAATTTGTAAACAAAAAGTTCACAACTCAGCTAATAATGCCTGTATCCACTTCAGAATTTGTATTTATATTAGTTTTTACAAGCCTAATACATTTGCATACTCAATTGTAAATTTGTAAACAAAAAGTTCACAACTCTGCTAATAATGCCTGTATCCTCTTCAGAATTTAGTATTTATATTAGTTTTTACATGGCTAATACATTTGCATACTCAATTGTAAATTTGTAAACAAAAAGTTCACAACTCAGCTAATAATGCATGTATACATGGTAGAATTTTTACTTATATTAGTTTTTACAAGGCTAATACATTTGCATACTCAATTGTAAATTTGTAAACAAAAAGTTCACAACTCAGCTAATAATGCCTGTATCCACTTCAGAATTTGTATTTATATTAGTTTTTACAAGGCTAATACATTTGCATACTCAATTGTAAATTTGTAAACAAAAAGTTCACAACTCCGCTAATAATGAATGTATCCACGGCAGAATTTGTATTTATATTAGTTTTTACAAGGCTAATACATTTGCATACTCAATTGTAAATTTGTAAACAAAAAGTTCACAACTCAGCTAATAACACAGGAACACAAAATTAAACTTTGTGAAATTTCCACGAACCATTTCAAGTTTTCCATGATATTTGGGTGCTCCTGAGTAAAAGTCCCATACAAAATTATTTTCCATCACCTACAGGTTTCGCGGTATACCAAAGAATACAAAAAACCTATGTTTGCCGACATTTTGAATAACGTGGCCTATATAATTGGACTTACCTTTATTATTTTTGGTAGGACCTATTCTCAATACATCACGGCACTACTAAAAAATAGTCCCAATCGTGGACCATTGTCCATGTCTTTGGAATTCGACGCCAAAGTTGAAACTCCCAAAATTTTCAACATTTCTGTTATGAAAAAACAATTCTGAGAATTAAATCTTCCATGGGACTAATTTTAAATTTTCATTGAATCTATTGCTCATTGTATTCTTTAATTTCGGTTTAAAGCGTTTTCATGAGGACATTTTATTGGATTTATTAAACAAATAAAACCGATTTTTTGGTTTTATTATCTACTACTATTTGCTGTCAAATTTCAAATAAGTCAAGGCAACCTATAAAATAGTAGTAGATTTGTTTCTTTTTATATATAATATACATTTAGTTGTATATTAAATAAAAAGGTCTTCCGAACATAACATTTTTAAGACAGCTTAGTACCCAGCGATAATCCTTACATATTTAAGTTTAGTCAAAAAGAAAAAATGTATATTATATATAAAAAGAAACAAATCTACTACTATTTTATAGGTTGCCTTGACTTATTTGAAATTTGACAGCAAATAGTAGTAGATAATAAAACCAAAAAATCGGTTTTATTTGTTTAATAAATCCAATAAAATGTCCTCATGAAAACGCTTTAAACCGAAATTAAAGAATACAATGAGCAATAGATTCAATGAAAATTTAAAATTAGTCCCATGGAAGATTTAATTCTCAGAATTGTTTTTTCATAACAGAAATGTTGAAAATTTTGGGAGTTTCAACTTTGGCGTCGAATTCCAAAGACATGGACAATGGTCCACGATTGGGACTATTTTTTAGTAGTGCCGTGATGTATTGAGAGTAGGTCCTACCAAAAATAATAAAGGTAAGTCCAATTATATAGGCCACGTTATTCAAAATGTCGGCAAACATAGGTTTTTTGTATTCTTAGGTATACCGCGAAACCTGTAGGTGATGGAAAACAATTTTGTATGGGACTTTTACTCAGGAGCACCCAAATATCATGGAAAACTTGAAATGGTGCGTGGAAATTTTTGGCTGTGTACCTGTGTAATGCCTGTATCCACTTCAGAATTTGTATTTATATTAGTTTTTACAAGGCTAATACATTTGCATACTCAATTGTAAATTTGTAAACAAAAAGTTCACAACTCAGCTAATAATGCCTGTATCCACGGCAGAATTTGTATTTATATTAGTTTTTACATGGCTAATACATTTGCATACTCAATTGTAAATTTGTAAACAAAAAGTTCACAACTCCGCTAATAATGCATGTATCCACGGCAGAATTTGTATTTATATTAGTTTTTACAAGGCTAATGCATTTGCATACTCAATTGTAAATTTGTAAACAAAAAGTTCACAACTCAGCTAATAATGCCTGTATCCACTTCAGAATTTGTATTTATATTAGTTTTTACAAGGCTAATACATTTGCATACTCAATTGTAAATTTGTAAACAAAAAGTTAACAACTCCGCTAATAATGAATGTATCCACGGCAGAATTTGTATTTATATTAGTTTTTACATGGCTAATACATTTGCATACTCAATTGTAAATTTGTAAACAAAAAGTTCACATCTGAGCTAATAATGTGTTGGAGGGGGGCGGCTTTAAGCTGAAATGCACTCGGATAAATAATAACACGTAGAACTTGTCGGGGTTTTACGCGACGTGCGTCGGGATGTTTATTTAGTCGTAGGTAAATTGGTACTGGTCAATACAAAAGAAACTAAAGCTAGGGAGAGCGGATTGGAAGCTCTAGGACTGGAAGTCCGGAGGAAGAGGGAGAGAAAAGGAGAGCGTTCGGGATCACACTGCCTCCCGAA
>NW_027222659.1:0-1000 GCF_030179895.1 Drosophila kikkawai
AGCTTTCCGAATTGTCCTCCAAAATTTGATTTCAAAATATAAAATAATACTTTTTCTGGCTGAAGGAATCATTTCCGACCCCATAAATCATATATATTCTTGATCAGCATTAACAGGAGAATCGATTTAGCCATATCCGAAGGAACAAATTTTTTGAGCCATTTTCTCAAAATCTGATAAGGGGTACGTACCATCATTAAAATTCTCAAAAATTGAGAAAAAATGAAATGAAAAAAAGCCCTAAACGTAGTATGCAGATTTGTTAAGCGTAGAAAACCCAATTCAGAACAGCTTTCCGAATTGTCCTCCAAAATTTGATTTCAAAATATAAAATAATACTTTTTCTGGCTGAAGGAGTCATTTCCGACCCCATAAATCATATATATTCTTGATCAGCATTAACAGGAGAATCGATTTAGCCATATCCGAAGGAAAAAATTTTTTGAGCCATTTTCTCAAAATTTGATAAGGGGTACGTACCATCATTAAAATTCTCAAAAATTGAGAAAAAATGAAATGAAAAAAAGCCCTAAACGTAGTATGCAGATTTGTTAAGCGTAGAAAACCCAATTCAGAACAGCTTTCCGAATTGTCCTCCAAAATTTGATTTCAAAATATAAAATAATACTTTTTCTGGCTGAAGGAGTCATTTCCGACCCCATAAATCATATATATTCTTGATCAGCATTAACAGGAGAATCGATTTAGCCATATCCGAAGGAAAAAATTTTTTGAGCCATTTTCTCAAAATTTGATAATGGCTGAAGGAGTCATTTCCGACCCCATAAATCATATATATTCTTGATCAGCATTAACAGGAGAATCGATTTAGCCATATCCGAAGGAAAAAATTTTTTGAGCCATTTTCTCAAAATTTGATAAGGGGTACCATTATTAAAATTCTCAAAAATTGAGAAAAAATGAAATGACAAAAAGCCCTAAACGTAGTATGCAGATTTGTTAAGCGTAGAAAACCCAATTCAGAACAGCTTTCCGAATT
>NW_027222660.1:0-19000 GCF_030179895.1 Drosophila kikkawai
TTTGATAAGGGGTACCATCATTAAAATTCTCAAAAATTGAGAAAAAATGAAATGAAAAAAAGCCCTAAACGTAGTATGCAGATTTGTTAAGCGTAGAAAACCCAATTCAGAACAGCTTTCCGAATTGTCCTCCAAAATTTGATTTCAAAATATAAAATAATACTTTTTCTGGCTGAAGGAGTCATTTCCGACCCCATAAATCATATATATTCTTGATCAGCATTAACAGGAGAATCGATTTAGCCATATCCGAAGGAAAAAATTTTTTGAGCCATTTTCTCAAAATCTGATAAGGGGTACGTACCATCATTAAAATTCTCAAAAATTGAGAAAAAATGAAATGAAAAAAAGCCCTAAACGTAGTATGCAGATTTGTTAAGCGTAGAAAACCCAATTCAGAACAGCTTTCCGAATTGTCCTCCAAAATTTGATTTCAAAATATAAAATAATACTTTTTCTGGCTGAAGGAGTCATTTCCGACCCCATAAATCATATATATTATTGATCAGCATTAACAGGAGAATCGATTTAGCCATATCCGAAGGAAAAAATTTTTTGAGCCATTTTCTCAAAATTTGATAGGGGTACCATCCTTAAAATTCTCAAAAATTGAGAAAAAATGAAATGAAAAAAAGCCCTAAACGTAGTATGCAGATTTGTTAAGCGTAGAAAACCCAATTCAGAACAGCTTTCCGAATTGTCCTCCAAAATTTGATTTCAAAATATAAAATAATACTTTTTCTGGCTGAAGGAGTCATTTCCGACCCCATAAATCATATATATTCTTGATCAGCATTAACAGGAGAATCGATTTAGCCATATCCGAAGGAACAAATTTTTTGAGCCATTTTCTCAAAATTTGATCATTAAAATTCTCAAAAATTGAGAAAAAATGAAATGAAAAAAAGCCCTAAACGTAGTATGCAGATTTGTTAAGCGTAGAAAACCCAATTCAGAACAGCTTTCCGAATTGTCCTCCAAAATTTGATTTCAAAATATAAAATAATACTTTTTCTGGCTGAAGGAGTCATTTCCGACCCCATAAATCATATATATTCTTGATCAGCATTAACAGGAGAATCGATTTAGCCATATCCGAAGGAACAAATTTTTTGAGCCATTTTCTCAAAATTTGATAAGGGGTACCATCATTAAAATTCTCAAAAATTGAGAAAAAATGAAATGAAAAAAAGCCCTAAACGTAGTATGCAGATTTGTTAAGCGTAGAAAACCCAATTCAGAACAGCTTTCCGAATTGTCCTCCAAAATTTGATTTCAAAATATAAAATAATACTTTTTCTGGCTGAAGGAGTCATTTCCGACCCCATAAATCATATATATTCTTGATCAGCATTAACAGGAGAATCGATTTAGCCATATCCGAAGGAAAAAATTTTTTGAGCCATTTTCTCAAAATCTGATAAGGGGTACGTACCATCATTAAAATTCTCAAAAATTGAGAAAAAATGAAATGAAAAAAAGCCCTAAACGTAGTATGCAGATTTGTTAAGCGTAGAAAACCCAATTCAGAACAGCTTTCCGAATTGTCCTCCAAAATTTGATTTCAAAATATAAAATAATACTTTTTCTGACTGAAGGAGTCATTTCCGACCCCATAAATCATATATATTCTTGATCAGCATTAATAGGAGAATCGATTTAGCCATATCCTAAGGAAAAAATTTTTTGAGCCATTTTCTCAAAATTTGATAAGGGGTACCATCCTTAAAATTCTCAAAAATTGAGAAAAAATGAAATGAAAAAAAGCCCTAAACGTAGTATGCAGATTTGTTAGGCGTAGAAAACCCAATTCAGAACAGCTTTCCGAATTGTCTTCCAAAATTTGATTTCAAAATATAAAATAATACTTTTTCTGACTGAAGGAGTCATTTCCGACCCCATAAATCATATATATTCTTGATCAGCATTAACAGGAGAATCGATTTAGCCATATCCGAAGGAAAAAATTTTTTGAGCCATTTTCTCAAAATCTGATAAGGGGTACGTACCATCATTAAAATTCTCAAAAATTGAGAAAAAATGAAATGAAAAAAAGCCCTAAACGTAGTATGCAGATTTGTTAGGCGTAGAAAACCCAATTCAGAACAGCTTTCCGAATTGTCCTCCAAAATTTGATTTCAAAATATAAAATAATACTTTTTCTGGCTGAAGGAGTCATTTCCGACCCCATAAATCATATATATTCTTGATCAGCATTAACAGGAGAATCGATTTAGCCATATCCGAAGGAAAAAATTTTTTGAGCCATTTTCTCAAAATTTGATAAGGGGTACCATCATTAAAATTCTCAAAAATTGAGAAAAAATGAAATGAAAAAAAGCCCTAAACGTAGTATGCAGATTTGTTAAGCGTAGAAAACCCAATTCAGAACAGCTTTCCGAATTGTCCTCCAAAATTTGATTTCAAAATATAAAATAATACTTTTTCTGGCTGAAGGAGTCATTTCCGACCCCATAAATCATATATATTCTTGATCAGCATTAACAGGAGAATCGATTTAGCCATATCCGAAGGAACAAATTTTTTGAGCCATTTTCTCAAAATTTGATAAGGGGTACCATCATTAAAATTCTCAAAAATTGAGAAAAAATGAAATGGAAAAAAGGCCTAAACGTAGTATGCAGATTTGTTAAGCGTAGAAAACCCAATTCAGAACAGCTTTCCGAATTGTCCTCCAAAATTTGATTTCAAAATATAAAATAATACTTTTTCTGGCTGAAGGAGTCATTTCCGACCCCATAAATCATATATATTCTTGATCAGCATTAACAGGAGAATCGATTTAGCCATATCCGAAGGAAAAAATTTTTTGAGTCATTTTCTCAAAATTTGATAAAATTCTCAAAAATTGAGAAAAAATGAAATGAAAAAAAGCCCTAAACGTAGTATGCAGATTTGTTAAGCGTAGAAAACCCAATTCAGAACAGCTTTCCGAATTGTCCTCCAAAATTTGATTTCAAAATATAAAATAATACTTTTTCTGGCTGAAGGAGTCATTTTCGACCCCATAAATCATATATATTCTTGATCAGCATTAACAAGAGAATCGATTTAGCCATATCCGAAGGAACAAATTTTTTGAGCCATTTTCTCAAAATTTGATCATTAAAATTCTCAAAAATTGAGAAAAAATGAAATGAAAAAAAGCCCTAAACGTAGTATGCAGATTTGTTAAGCGTAGAAAACCCAATTCAGAACAGCTTTCCGAATTGTCCTCCAAAATTTGATTTCAAAATATAAAATAATACTTTTTCTGGCTGAAGGAGTCATTTCCGACCCCATAAATCATATATATTCTTGATCAGCATTAACAGGAGAATCGATTTAGCCATATCCGAAGGAACAAATTTTTTGAGCCATTTTCTCAAAATTTGATAAGGGGTACCATCATTAAAATTCTCAAAAATTGAGAAAAAATGAAATGGAAAAAAGGCCTAAACGTAGTATGCAGATTTGTTAAGCGTAGAAAACCCAATTCAGAACAGCTTTCCGAATTGTCCTCCAAAATTTGATTTCAAAATATAAAATAATACTTTTTCTGACTGAAGGAGTCATTTCCGACCCCATAAATCATATATATTCTTGATCAGCATTAACAGGAGAATCGATTTAGCCATATCCTAAGGAAAAAATTTTTTGAGCCATTTTCTCAAAATTTGATAAGGGGTACCATCCTTAAAATTCTCAAAAATTGAGAAAAAATGAAATGAAAAAAAGCCCTAAACGTAGTATGCAGATTTGTTAGGCGTAGAAAACCCAATTCAGAACAGCTTTCCGAATTGTCCTCCAAAATTTGATTTCAAAATATAAAATAATACTTTTTCTGACTGAAGGAGTCATTTCCGACCCCATAAATCATATATATTCTTGATCAGCATTAACAGGAGAATCGATTTAGCCATATCCGAAGGAACAAATTTTTTGAGCCATTTTCTCAAAATTTGATAAGGGGTACCATCATTAAAATTCTCAAAAATTGAGAAAAAATGAAATAAAAAAAACGTCCAGTAGTTAAATAAGCCTGGTTTCGGGACCTTTGATGTCGGTAAAAAGGGTAATAAAAATGCAATTAATGGATTAGCTGTCAAAATTAGAGTGGTTTAGATAATAAAAATGCACTTAGTTAGGGGGAGATATGAACCTGTCATAAGAGGGGGTAATAAAGATGGAATAAATTAGGGTCAGTGCATGTAAAAGGACACTTGAGATCAAGTGTTCAAGGGATTCCCACAGGGATATGGATACGAGTGCGAATGCAACGGAGCGATCCCGGTAGCGACCCCGGATCGATGCACGTGCACCGACGACCCCTCACTTAGAGGGTGAGGCAATTGAAAAAGGGCGCACCGGGGAGATCCTGCACCGACAGGAGTGATCCTGACCCACACGTGTACGTTCACCCACTTAAGGCAATTGAAAAAGGGCGCACGGCGGCGGTGCATCCCGTGTACGTTCACCCACGATCCTCGTTTGAAAAAGGGACAGGGTGTAAGTGAACAAGGGCGCCAGACGTGAACGTTCAGGCAACATCCTCACTTGATAAAGGGACGGGGTGTAAGTGAACAAGGGTGCCAGAGTCGAAACATGTTCCCACCCACGACTCAGGACTGTGATTTTCCCTGTGAGATACCTCACTTGAAAAAGGTCACTTGTTTTCCCACTAAAGGGCCGCTGGAAAGAGGATCAGAGTAGTCAAATTTTCCCACCCTCATCCCACCTACACTAGATCAAGTGCGTGCAACAACCTGCTCAATTAGCTCACCAAAGTAGGGATGGTGAAGGATGCACTTGTAACGGTTTCTCAACACTCGGTGCAATGTGAAACACCCCATCCACCCAAACTCAAATCCACAGTCAATCTGAAAAGTAAAGGCTGCAAAAGAAATATCCCATATCCCATTTCCACCATTAAAAAAATGCTATCAATTTATTTATTTTTTTTGTAAATATAATTTTATTTTTCAAGTATAATAATCAAAAGCGATGTTCCAAATTAACATACATTTTCATAATTTTTAATGATTTTTGTGAGCGTACAGTAAAGAAATGGCAAGCACATGTATCAACTCCATCCTCGACATTATCATGTGCCCAACAACAAGATGTGAAATGTTGCCCATGAATATTAGAAACCAGCGGTGTATCACCCATCCTTTTATAAAAATATTTGAGCGACTCCTCCAGATATTGCTCATGTTCGGGGAAAATTTGATGTTTAAACATTTTCATGAAATTATTTATTTTTATTACAAGTTGTTGAATGCTATTACTGGTTGAGATGATGTCTTTGTTTTTTAGTGCTAGCATTTTGATGGATCCGTGTACGTCTACTTGCAATGAATTCAAAAATTTAAATGAAGTAATCCTTTCCAAATTGTTAGACGATACGCTGAACCAATCCAGTTAGTGGCGAGTATTCAACTAGTCGATCATGGATGAGAAGGCAATATGCCTTTGTATTTATCTCACTCGCAACAGTTAGTTCAGTGGAAATTTTTATATCAGTCGCTCCTGATTTGACACTCTCGTTCTGGTATGAGAGATCAACAACCACAATAGGAGCCTTCGACATGAATTCCATCGGAGATAAAAGAGCTCGGGGTTCTCGATTGTAATAGCTCTCTTGAAATTTTGTATACATGTCATACAAGACAGCAAACCGATTCTCATTATATTTAACATTCAAATCCTCATAGGGATATACTTCAGAATTAAGATATACCTTTGCATTTCTCAAATTGTTTGTAATTAGTTCTCCATTCAATGTAAATGCAATAACAGCAAAACGTGGACGTTCTCTGTTTGCAGACATCTTGACATTCCATATATGATGTGTTCCCTGAACCAATGTCGGATTTATATAACAATCCCAACTCCGGAATGCGAGTGGGAGGCTAGCTCCACTCTTTACTACATTAAACATTTTAATTTTAGCACTGTCACTTGGAACGATGTGGGGGATCTTCCAACTTATACTATTTATAGCAATGTTATGGATTTTTCCATCAACATTTTTCACAAACATATCATCAGGGTTTTTCGTAAGTAACAGAACGAGCTCATGTTTACAGTTTAAAACGACTTTCTTATAGTCTTCAGCGAACCCCATCAACATTTTTAAAGGTACAGAAAAACTGAAATGTCCTCCAGAAGGGATATTGTCCCCGCCACTCCACCCCGCATTGCGATAAGCCGCTCCTTCCTGTTGGCCGACTGAGAGAAAGTTCTTAATAGTCGTTGTTATTCCAGTAAAACGCGTCCTATCCAATTCACACCCATTCAACTCATATCTTATTTCATCCAGAAAATAGGCCATGCAATTATTTTTGAGCAAACCGCTAACGCCATTTGTACTAGTCTTTCCTGTATTTGAGTCAATAATTTTGCTAAGCGTTCCTTCAAAATGGAGAAAACTTTCACATGGAAGGACATACAAATCTTGGTTTTGCAAACTGATCCGTACTTCATCATTTGCTTTGAAGTTCTGCTGATATGGATAATATGAATGAAACTCTTTTTTAATAATAGATTCATCGTTAGCAGGCTTTTCCTGGACATAAAAGATCTCATTCATTTGAATATTAGTTGATAAACTTTATTTAATATTAAATCCCAACGATTTCAAAATCAATTTATTTTTTAATGTGAGGGCCGGGCGTTGATGTGAAGATGATGGTGCTTTCACTTCAGCTTTAGATTTGATAATGTTATCAAAGGATCGATGAGTACCCCTTTTATTGTAAATAATCATTCTGTCGGTCGTAAGCGGAGGCGGATTGATACAGTTTCCCCATGCAAATTAACTAAATCTCCGTCCTGATCAGTTATCCGTATTTCTAGTGTGCTTATTTCTCTGGTGTTCACAGGCAAATAAATCAAATTTCGTGGTGTTATGTTCATTTTATATCCAGGGGGGACATTGATTCCAAATTCATGAAGCACATGATTTGGTTTATTCCCTACATATGACCCGCTTATAATGTTGCATTCCAATCTAACAGAATTTATTTTTAAAATATTGACGGGATTATCCGAGATGTAAACTTCTTTCTCATGTGGTCTTAATTTTCGTTTATTAAATCCGAATAAACGACCAAATGATCGTTCATGATTAAAATATACGGTCTCATTTTTAGTAATAACTTGAACTTGTAAAGTGTTGATATTACACTCTATTTTTATACTGTCTTGAAGCTCATACTCCTTGAGCTTATTAATAATATATTTTGAAATATCATCAAACTCATATGAGCCAATTGGTATTTCAATGACTTTGTTCCCAATATGAAATAAGTTGTTCCCCTTATCAACATTCGGTATAGAATTGAATGTATAAAAATCAATTAGAGCACATTCATAATTACGTTTTAGCTCAATTTGTGGGAAAAAATTCTCGCAAAGTACAGATGTATTCCCATTTAGAGCTATTGTCAATGATGTAGTCATTATGATGCTTGAGTCTGAACTGACTTTATTCACAATAATATTATTATATTTATATTATCATTATTATTTATTCAAGTATAATAAATTGATCGAATCCTTTTCTATATCGTCCAGCTTTCATATCATCGTCTTTAGAGATTACAAGAAATCCAAATTTATCGACCCAACACTTTCGTGAAATTTCCATGAATGTTTCAAAATTCATATCAGAATGAACATGATCTCGATATATGTGACGAAGGTTCATATCGTCCTGCTTAAACATTATAATAAAATTTGCATTATCTCGTATTAAATGTTTTGGAATATGTGTATACGTTTGACATAAATAGAATGAATCAATATTTCTATGTCGCCCCATACAAAAATAATTGCGAATAGCAGTTTGCTTTTCACACGCTACGTCATCAAACACCATGATGGAATTGTTTTTAGCTTCCTCTGGTGACAAAACACTGTCATTCGCTGAAAATGTATAATATCCCATTCCTCGTATTGGTTTTACAAGTTTTTCCAAATACTCATATTTCGGTTGATATAAACTCTTTGAATACACGTATATATTTTCGAATTTCAGGCCGTTTGGGTCCTCGATTAAGGCAATCATCACATTAGTTTTTCCGCAATTGGAGGGACCTACCACCAAAGCTCTGATCGTGTTTGGGAGCAGTGAACTGTGACGCCGATGTTTACTCTCCCCATCACCACCACTTTCAATGTTTTTTACTATGATTTTTTTATTTTGTCTTAATAAACGCATGTTTTAGAGATATGTACTTCATTCAAAGACAACCAGTCGTTAATTGAGGTTGATATAAAATGGGTAAACATTTTTATAATATTACCAGTCATAAATCAAATGTCAAACAGGGTACAGGTCTCATAAATAATTTAATAAACACTCTTCCCTTTGAGGCTCATATACCTGGGTATAATTACTGTGGACCTGGTACGAAGCTAGAGAAACGATTAGCTCGCGGTGATCGGGGGATCAACGGCTTAGACGAAGCTTGTAGGGAACACGATATAGCATATTCAAATACAAAGGATTTGGGGGAACGTCATAAAGCAGACTCGATTTTAATTGATAGGGCTTGGGATCGAGTAAAAGCAGCGGATAGCAGCATTAGTGAGAGGGCTGCATCATATTTTGTTACAAACATGATGAAGCTAAAAAAGAAATTTGGTATGGGAGCAAAGCAACAGAAAAAGAAAGTGGTGAAAAAATCTCTTGCATCAATCATCAAAAAGGCAACCACCGAATTGCGAAAGCATAAGCCACTTGACATATTGAATGCTGTTAAAGTGGCTCGCAGTGCAGTATCGAAATCAATGGGATGTAAGAAAAATGTTGTAATTCCACGGGTAATAGCAGTTCCAAAAGTTGGTGGTTTTTTACCATTGGTACCTATTTTAACAGCCCTTAGCGCTGTGGGTAGTTTAGCGTCAGGTAGCGCTGCAATTGTAAAATCAATTAACAATGCAAAGATGGCAAAGGCACAACTTGAGGAAAACCAGAGACATAACAGAAAAATGGAATCTGTATCGTTGGGTAAAGGCTTGTACCTGCAACCATACAAGAAAGGCTATGGCATATCATTTTCAAAAAATAATAATAAACAAAAAAACTATTAAATGAGCTACCCAAGAGAGCACTTTCCAATTTTGATATATTGAAGTTTGCCTTTAAAAATATTCCACATTTTCGGGGGGTTTATATGAGAGATGAGATACCCAAAGTACCACATTATTCCGAGTGTGGAATAATAAATTTAGCAGACTCATCATCAGAAGGAACGCATTGGGTGGCGTATTATAAGAAAAGATCAGACTCGTACTACTTTGACAGTTTTGGTAACTTGCAGCCGCCTTTAGAAATAATTAGATATTTAGGGGAAAAAATAAGATATAATTATCAGCGTTTCCAAAAATTTGGTACTTTTAACTGTGGGCATTTATGCCTTAAATTTTTGCTAGACTGTAATTCTTCCCATACCCTTCGTAACCACTTCACATGAAGTGGACACTTTGACCTTTTACCCTTGAGACCGAATACCATAGTACAAGTGGATAGCAGTGGGAGGAGAAATATGCTCCTTGGCGGGTATAAATTCAGGGACCTCGTCTAGGAAAAATATCATTCAGCCACCAGCATCAGCAGCAACAACAGTAGCAGCAACAGCAGCATCATGAACCAGTTCACCACCACCACCACCAGCTCTACCACCACCACCAGCTCTACCAGCTCCACCAGCTCTACCAGCTCCGCCAGCTCCACCGACTCCAACACCGCATCCAGCTCCACCAGCTCTACCAGCTCCACCAGCTCCAACTCAACCGCCTCCAACCTCCCCACTGGGGTCACGCAGGAGGACATCGATGCCCTTTTGAGGGATATTGAGGAAGACCCTCAGATGCAGGCCTTCAACGCCTGCAGAGTGAAAAGGAAGTTTACCTTTCACAAGCTGCCGATGAATATACCGTTTCATATTTATTCGGCCAGGCGGGTGACGGGAAGGTACGGCACCAATATTATGGTCGAGCTGGATACCAGAAATGTATTCCTCCCGGAGAGGTTCTCACCTTAGTGATGAGGTAATCCAAAACATTTCTTCAGGGTCGTATTCTCTCCAAAAGCTGAATGATGGGAACGTTATAATAGATTTAAGTACAAATTTCAATAAATAATAAAAAAAAATTAAAATTAAAAAAAAATTACAAATTTTTAATTGGGAAAAGGGACTTGGGAAATTTTTTTTTTTTTTCAGCCTTTATATTTCAGTTAAAAAATGAAAACAGACCTGATAAACAGATCAGGTCTGATTATCAGGTCGGTTTATCAGACCTGATACGGTTTATCAGACCTGGTAAACAGATCAGCTCTGATTATCAGGTCGGTTTATCAGACCTGATACGGTTTATCAGACCTGGTAAACAGATCAGGTCTGATTATCAGGTCGGTTTATCAGACCTGATACGGTTTATCAGACCTGGTAAACAGATCAGGTCTGATTATCAGGTCGGTTTATCAGACCTGATACGGTTTATCAGACCTGGTAAACAGATCAGGTCTGATTATCAGGTCGGTTTATCAGACCTGATACGGTTTATCAGACCTGGTAAACAGATCAGGTCTGATTATCAGGTCGGTTTATCAGACCTGATACGGTTTATCAGACCTGGTAAACAGATCAGGTCTAATTATCAGGTCGGTTTATCAGATTAGGTATATATGATCATGATTTATTAATTATTTCTCAGTGCATACCGGACTCCGAGACAGATATAACCAGTATTGTTCTTTCGATTGAAACATTCTAAAATTTCATCACAATGAACCAAAATATTTTATCACAATTGAATAAAACTCGAAATGCTTTAAAAAAAAATTTTTTTTGAGCTAAAACAATTTAAAAGTCAGAATACTATGGGTTTAGAAGAAACATTTAAGCCGATAACTGAACCGCTAAATGAACTTGTTAATCATACCAAAAAAATTGAGTACAATAAACACAAAGAGAACCAATATGATAAAACTAAGATGGAGATTTAAAATAAAACTCCGCATATGAAAAAGAGGAAACTTACATTTTATACTGCGCCTAACAAAAATTCAAATGCTGAAGAAGATGAATACAATCTATCGGATTGGAGGTTGAAAAGTGCTGAAGAAGATGATTATGAGAATACTCGCAATGATAATAGAGATGATGATGATGATGATGATCAATTTTACTCCCAACCCGCAATAGACGATGATTTTTCATTCACACCACCCGATCACCACTTAAATAAATCACCTGCAATATCAAGCCAAACGTCTCTCCACGCACCAAGTGTATTATCAAGGCAATCCTCCCTCAATTCATCTCCATTGATAGCAACTCAACCTCTGTTTGAAGAGAGCGCGAAAAATTTTAATGTTAGTGAACTGGCACGAGAACGAATTTTGGATAAGACATATGGACCATACAAAAATGAAGCTGGGCAATTAATGTTGGGAAATAACAAAATAAATGTAACCAACAATATAATTGAATTTGATGATGGTCAAAACTGGCGACTCACAAGCGGATTATATTCTTTAATATGTCACCACCTCCCAAATAATTATAATGCAGATGACCTGGAAATATATCGAGAAATATTAATAAAAACAAATGTGTATCGAAGAAATTTTCAACCAAATGGACAAGTGAAAGGAACGAGAGCATTGAAATATTCGAAAATTATTAAACCACTTTTAGCTAAGGTACCCGTCGCCGAATCTACACCCAAAGGCAAAAAAGAAATAATAAGTGGGTCTGGTTTCATGACACTTGAGATGAATAAGCCTAAATTAATCTACTGGAACGATCCAAATGAATTAGTGGAACGACTTCAGCTCTTAATAGCATCGGAATCAGCAGGCAATCAAAACCACAATAATGAGATTACATCGATAATTGAGGAACTAAGAGAGGCTAAAATTATATTCTAATTAAGTATATAATTATGAAACATTATCAAATAAGATTATATTCATAATGTCCGTTGACAAGTTTGGACGTTTTTTACATGACAAGCAGAACACTAATTTAAAACGATATGAAAAATCTGGGACAGGACTCTTCATAGATACGGAAGGAGTCATTTCCGACCCCATAAATCATATATATTCTTGATCAGCATTAACAGGAGAATCGATTTAGCCATATCCGAAGGAAAAAATTTTTTGAGCCATTTTCTCAAAATTTGATAAAATTCTCAAAAATTGAGAAAAAATGAAATGAAAAAAAGCCCTAAACGTAGTATGCAGATTTGTTAAGCGTAGAAAACCCAATTCAGAACAGCTTTCCGAATTGTCCTCCAAAATTTGATTTCAAAATATAAAATAATACTTTTTCTGGCTGAAGGAGTCATTTCCGACCCCATAAATCATATATATTCTTGATCAGCATTAACAGGAGAATCGATTTAGCCATATCCGAAGGAACAAATTTTTTGAGCCATTTTCTCAAAATTTGATAAGGGGTACCATCATTAAAATTCTCAAAAATTGAGAAAAAAATGAAATGAAAAAAAGCCCTAAACGTAGTATGCTGATTTGTTAAGCGTAGAAAACCCAATTCAGAACAGCTTTCCGAATTGTCCTCCAAAATTTGATTTCAAAATATAAAATAATACTTTTTCTGGCTGAAGGAGTCATTTCCGACCCCATAAATCATATATATTCTTGATCAGCATTAACAGGAGAATCGATTTAGCCATATCCGAAGGAACAAATTTTTTGAGCCATTTTCTCAAAATTTGATAAGGGGTACCATCATTAAAATTCTCAAAAATTGAGAAAAAATGAAATGAAAAAAAGCCCTAAACGTAGTATGCAGATTTGTTAAGCGTAGAAAACCCAATTCAGAACAGCTTTCCGAATTGTCCTCCAAAATTTGATTTCAAAATATAAAATAATACTTTTTCTGGCTGAAGGAGTCATTTCCGACCCCATAAATCATATATATTCTTGATCAGCATTAACAGGAGAATCGATTTAGCCATATCCGAAGGAAAAAATTTTTTGAGCCATTTTCTCAAAATCTGATAAGGGATACGTACCATCATTAAAATTCTCAAAAATTGAGAAAAAATGAAATGAAAAAAAGCCCTAAACGTAGTATGCAGATTTGTTAAGCGTAGAAAACCCAATTCAGAACAGCTTTCCGAATTGTCCTCCAAAATTTGATTTCAAAATATAAAATAATACTTTTTCTGGCTGAAGGAGTCATTTCCGACCCCATAAATCATATATATTCTTGATCAGCATTAACAGGAGAATCGATTTAGCCATATCCTAAGGAAAAAATTTTTTGAGCCATTTTCTCAAAATTTGATAAGGGGTACCATCCTTAAAATTCTCAAAAATTGAGAAAAAATGAAATGAAAAAAAGCCCTAAACGTAGTATGCAGATTTGTTAGGCGTAGAAAACCCAATTCAGAACAGCTTTCCGAATTGTCCTCCAAAATTTGATTTCAAAATATAAAATAATACTTTTTCTGGCTGAAGGAGTCATTTCCGACCCCATAAATCATATATATTCTTGATCAGCATTAACAGGAGAATCGATTTAGCCATATCCGAAGGAAAAAAATTTTTGAGCCATTTTCTCAAAATCTGATAAGGGGTACGTACCATCATTAAAATTCTCAAAAATTGAGAAAAAATGAAATGAAAAAAAGCCCTAAACGTAGTATGCAGATTTGTTAAGCGTAGAAAACCCAATTCATTGATACAGTTTCCCCATGCAAATTAACTAAATCTCCGTCCTGATCAGTTATCCGTATTTCTAGTGTGCTTATTTCTCTGGTGTTCACAGGCAAATAAATCAAATTTCGTGGTGTTATGTTCATTTTATATCCAGGGGGGACATTGATTCCAAATTCATGAAGCACATGATTTGGTTTATTCCCTACATATGACCCGCTTATAATGTTGCATTCCAATCTAACAGAATTTATTTTTAAAATATTGACGGGATTATCCGAGATGTAAACTTCTTTCTCATGTGGTCTTAATTTTCGTTTATTAAATCCGAATAAACGACCAAATGATCGTTCATGATTAAAATATACGGTCTCATTTTTAGTAATAACTTGAACTTGTAAAGTGTTGATATTACACTCTATTTTTATACTGTCTTGAAGCTCATACTCCTTGAGCTTATTAATAATATATTTTGAAATATCATCAAACTCATATGAGCCAATTGGTATTTCAATGACTTTGTTCCCAATATGAAATAAGTTGTTCCCCTTATCAACATTCGGTATAGAATTGAATGTATAAAAATCAATTAGAGCACATTCATAATTACGTTTTAGCTCAATTTGTGGGAAAAAATTCTCGCAAAGTACAGATGTATTCCCATTTAGAGCTATTGTCAATGATGTAGTCATTATGATGCTTGAGTCTGAACTGACTTTATTCACAATAATATTATTATATTTATATTATCATTATTATTTATTCAAGTATAATAAATTGATCGAATCCTTTTCTATATCGTCCAGCTTTCATATCATCGTCTTTAGAGATTACAAGAAATCCAAATTTATCGACCCAACACTTTCGTGAAATTTCCATGAATGTTTCAAAATTCATATCAGAATGAACATGATCTCGATATATGTGACGAAGGTTCATATCGTCCTGCTTAAACATTATAATAAAATTTGCATTATCTCGTATTAAATGTTTTGGAATATGTGTATACGTTTGACATAAATAGAATGAATCAATATTTCTATGTCGCCCCATACAAAAATAATTGCGAATAGCAGTTTGCTTTTCACACGCTACGTCATCAAACACCATGATGGAATTGTTTTTAGCTTCCTCTGGTGACAAAACACTGTCATTCGCTGAAAATGTATAATATCCCATTCCTCGTATTGGTTTTACAAGTTTTTCCAAATACTCATATTTCGGTTGATATAAACTCTTTGAATACACGTATATATTTTCGAATTTCAGGCCGTTTGGGTCCTCGATTAAGGCAATCATCACATTAGTTTTTCCGCAATTGGAGGGACCTACCACCAAAGCTCTGATCGTGTTTGGGAGCAGTGAACTGTGACGCCGATGTTTACTCTCCCCATCACCACCACTTTCAATGTTTTTTACTATGATTTTTTTATTTTGTCTTAATAAACGCATGTTTTAGAGATATGTACTTCATTCAAAGACAACCAGTCGTTAATTGAGGTTGATATAAAATGGGTAAACATTTTTATAATATTACCAGTCATAAATCAAATGTCAAACAGGGTACAGGTCTCATAAATAATTTAATAAACACTCTTCCCTTTGAGGCTCATATACCTGGGTATAATTACTGTGGACCTGGTACGAAGCTAGAGAAACGATTAGCTCGCGGTGATCGGGGGATCAACGGCTTAGACGAAGCTTGTAGGGAACACGATATAGCATATTCAAATACAAAGGATTTGGGGGAACGTCATAAAGCAGACTCGATTTTAATTGATAGGGCTTGGGATCGAGTAAAAGCAGCGGATAGCAGCATTAGTGAGAGGGCTGCATCATATTTTGTTACAAACATGATGAAGCTAAAAAAGAAATTTGGTATGGGAGCAAAGCAACAGAAAAAGAAAGTGGTGAAAAAATCTCTTGCATCAATCATCAAAAAGGCAACCACCGAATTGCGAAAGCATAAGCCACTTGACATATTGAATGCTGTTAAAGTGGCTCGCAGTGCAGTATCGAAATCAATGGGATGTAAGAAAAATGTTGTAATTCCACGGGTAATAGCAGTTCCAAAAGTTGGTGGTTTTTTACCATTGGTACCTATTTTAACAGCCCTTAGCGCTGTGGGTAGTTTAGCGTCAGGTAGCGCTGCAATTGTAAAATCAATTAACAATGCAAAGATGGCAAAGGCACAACTTGAGGAAAACCAGAGACATAACAGAAAAATGGAATCTGTATCGTTGGGTAAAGGCTTGTACCTGCAACCATACAAGAAAGGCTATGGCATATCATTTTCAAAAAATAATAATAAACAAAAAAACTATTAAATGAGCTACCCAAGAGAGCACTTTCCAATTTTGATATATTGAAGTTTGCCTTTAAAAATATTCCACATTTTCGGGGGGTTTATATGAGAGATGAGATACCCAAAGTACCACATTATTCCGAGTGTGGAATAATAAATTTAGCAGACTCATCATCAGAAGGAACGCATTGGGTGGCGTATTATAAGAAAGGATCAGACTCGTACTACTTTGACAGTTTTGGTAACTTGCAGCCGCCTTTAGAAATAATTAGATATTTAGGGGAAAAAATAAGATATAATTATCAGCGTTTCCAAAAATTTGGTACTTTTAACTGTGGGCATTTATGCCTTAAATTTTTGCTAGACTGTAATTCTTCCCATACCCTTCGTAACCACTTCACATGAAGTGGACACTTTGACCTTTTACCCTTGAGACCGAATACCATAGTACAAGTGGATAGCAGTGGGAGGAGAAATATGCTCCTTGGCGGGTATAAATTCAGGGACCTCGTCTAGGAAAAATATCATTCAGCCACCAGCATCAGCAGCAACAACAGTAGCAGCAACAGCAGCATCATGAACCAGTTCACCACCACCACCACCAGCTCTACCACCACCACCAGCTCTACCAGCTCCACCAGCTCTACCAGCTCCGCCAGCTCCACCGACTCCAACACCGCATCCAGCTCCACCAGCTCTACCAGCTCCACCAGCTCCAACTCAACCGCCTCCAACCTCCCCACTGGGGTCACGCAGGAGGACATCGATGCCCTTTTGAGGGATATTGAGGAAGACCCTCAGATGCAGGCCTTCAACGCCTGCAGAGTGAAAAGGAAGTTTACCTTTCACAAGCTGCCGATGAATATACCGTTTCATATTTATTCGGCCAGGCGGGTGACGGGAAGGTACGGCACCAATATTATGGTCGAGCTGGATACCAGAAATGTATTCCTCCCGGAGAGGTTCTCACCTTAGTGATGAGGTAATCCAAAACATTTCTTCAGGGTCGTATTCTCTCCAAAAGCTGAATGATGGGAACGTTATAATAGATTTAAGTACAAATTTCAATAAATAATAAAAAAAAATTAAAATTAAAAAAAAATTACAAATTTTTAATTGGGAAAAGGGACTTGGGAAAATTTTTTTTTTTTTTCAGCCTTTATATTTCAGTTAAAAAATGAAAACAGACCTGATAAACAGATCAGGTCTGATTATCAGGTCGGTTTATCAGACCTGATACGGTTTATCAGACCTGGTAAACAGATCAGCTCTGATTATCAGGTCGGTTTATCAGACCTGATACGGTTTATCAGACCTGGTAAACAGATCAGGTCTGATTATCAGGTCGGTTTATCAGACCTGATACGGTTTATCAGACCTGGTAAACAGATCAGGTCTGATTATCAGGTCGGTTTATCAGACCTGATACGGTTTATCAGACCTGGTAAACAGATCAGGTCTGATTATCAGGTCGGTTTATCAGACCTGATACGGTTTATCAGACCTGGTAAACAGATCAGGTCTGATTATCAGGTCGGTTTATCAGACCTGATACGGTTTATCAGACCTGGTAAACAGATCAGGTCTAATTATCAGGTCGGTTTATCAGATTAGGTATATATGATCATGATTTATTAATTATTTCTCAGTGCATACCGGACTCCGAGACAGATATAACCAGTATTGTTCTTTCGATTGAAACATTCTAAAATTTCATCACAATGAACCAAAATATTTTATCACAATTGAATAAAACTCGAAATGCTTTAAAAAAAAATTTTTTTTGAGCTAAAACAATTTAAAAGTCAGAATACTATGGGTTTAGAAGAAACATTTAAGCCGATAACTGAACCGCTAAATGAACTTGTTAATCATACCAAAAAAATTGAGTACAATAAACACAAAGAGAACCAATATGATAAAACTAAGATGGAGATTTAAAATAAAACTCCGCATATGAAAAAGAGGAAACTTACATTTTATACTGCGCCTAACAAAAATTCAAATGCTGAAGAAGATGAATACAATCTATCGGATTGGAGGTTGAAAAGTGCTGAAGAAGATGAATAGAGCGCGAAAAATTTTAATGTTAGTGAACTGGCACGAGAACGAATTTTGGATAAGACATATGGACCATACAAAAATGAAGCTGGGCAATTAATGTTGGGAAATAACAAAATAAATGTAACCAACAATATAATTGAATTTGATGATGGTCAAAACTGGCGACTCACAAGCGGATTATATTCTTTAATATGTCACCACCTCCCAAATAATTATAATGCAGATGACCTGGAAATATATCGAGAAATATTAATAAAAACAAATGTGTATCGAAGAAATTTTCAACCAAATGGACAAGTGAAAGGAACGAGAGCATTGAAATATTCGAAAATTATTAAACCACTTTTAGCTAAGGTACCCGTCGCCGAATCTACACCCAAAGGCAAAAAAGAAATAATAAGTGGGTCTGGTTTCATGACACTTGAGATGAATAAGCCTAAATTAATCTACTGGAACGATCCAAATGAATTAGTGGAACGACTTCAGCTCTTAATAGCATCGGAATCAGCAGGCAATCAAAACCACAATAATGAGATTACATCGATAATTGAGGAACTAAGAGAGGCTAAAATTATATTCTAATTAAGTATATAATTATGAAACATTATCAAATAAGATTATATTCATAATGTCCGTTGACAAGTTTGGACGTTTTTTACATGACAAGCAGAACACTAATTTAAAACGATATGAAAAATCTGGGACAGGACTCTTCATAGATACGGAAGGAGTCATTTCCGACCCCATAAATCATATATATTCTTGATCAGCATTAACAGGAGAATCGATTTAGCCATATCCGAAGGAAAAAATTTTTTGAGCCATTTTCTCAAAATTTGATAAAATTCTCAAAAATTGAGAAAAAATGAAATGAAAAAAAGCCCTAAACGTAGTATGCAGATTTGTTAAGCGTAGAAAACCCAATT
>NW_027222661.1:0-48000 GCF_030179895.1 Drosophila kikkawai
AAAACCCTTAAAATCTAGTGACAAATTAAAAGTTAACGAAGACGAGGAAATGGGTTAAAACAACTCATAAAATATACGACTAGTTAAAATGTAAAATCTTAAGAAAAAAACCCGACCTCAAAACAGAAAAAAAAAACATGCAGAATAGTGTAAATACATATATATAAATCTTATTTTTTTTTATTAAATACCAGTAGAGTTAAACCCTCTCGAAACCTCGTCATTATTGCCAAATCATGAAATGAATTATTATTGAAGTGCCTCAAATCGGATAAGAAATAAAATTTAAAATAGGCATGTAAGAGATGTAAACGGTGTAAAAACAATGACAGTGGTAGTGATGGTGCTGCATATGAGCAGTCAATATGATAGGAAAAAAAAAACAAGAGCGTGAGCTTAGCAAATCCAACTAAAATCGTACACTGCAATACAAAGTTTCGTTGCCAGTAAGAATACAAAAAATTTTAAAACTAAACAAAAAACTAAAACACAGTAAAATAAAATAAATAATATGTAGCTGTATAAGTTTCGTTGCCAGTAAGAATACAAAAAATTTTAAAACTAAACAAAAAACTAAAACACAGTAAAATAAAATAAATAATATGTAGCTGTATAATTAATATCAAATATGAAAACGTAACTAAAAAAAAAAAAATTTTAATAACTTCTACATATTTTAAATATTAATAAAAAAAAAAAAAAAACAAAACAAACAAACAAATTAAGATCATGCGGCTATATTTTTAATTTTTAATTTTTAATGTTCCCCTAATACACACCCAAAACCTCATCGACAAGAAGGCCTTCTTCGAGAACAACAAAGTGGGTGAGTGGACACAGAAAACAACTTATGTCGCCCAGTGTAAAGGCTGATTACCGGCATTAATGCTTATCAGCATCGATTGATTTTTGTTATTTTGCCAATTCCTCTTTTTTATTCTGATTCATGTTATCATCGTAAATTTAAAGCAGTTAAATGTAAAGCCAAAACATGCGCTACACTGAAAAAAATTAAAACCTAATTATTTTGTTATTTTGCATATACATATTTTCTTTTTCAGCAATAGAAACTGTTTTATTGTAATTGTGCGATGTAGGTTGTTGAAGCGAAACAAAAAATCGAATAATAAATAAATAAAATTATGTAGACCCAAAACAAACGAAAAAAAAAAAAACAAAAATAAAAACAATTAAATGGGCATAGTTATAATTTAATAAAATTTTCTAGCATCATAATTAGGCACCACATTACCATTATCACTGATTTACACTAAACAAAATAGAATTAATAATGACACTGGAAAAAATTTAAATGATTAAATAAATAATAATATTAACCTTAAGTAAATAAAATAGGCTATGTAATGATAGGGTTTAATAATTAATAAATAAATAAATTAGGCATTGAAATCTAGTAGACATATGAAGAAAAATAATTATATTAGGAATTCGTTTATTATTGTTAATTGGAGATATGTACACTGAAAAATATGGAAAAGGAATTTTTGTTTGATTATTAAAAATTATTATAATGATGATGAATTTTAAAGTTTTCTTACTTATGGCATGGGAGACTAACAAACTGATGCATACGTAAATACTTTTGGGGTCTTTCGCTAACGATTACAAGAAGGACCATGGTTGGGAGGGTAAAGATATAGGGTGTGGCGAACAACAGCCAAGGCCACCCCGGCAGGCTCAAACACTAATTCGTGCTTTCTCGTTTCTCAATTTTTTTTCTCGCAGTTTAGTTTTGCCTTGTTTCATATTTTACTAATTATGAGACAATTGTTTTGTGTGTTGGTTTCGAATGAGGATCGTCTCATAGTGTAGATTCAGGAGGGACTCTATAATAAAACCTTTGACGTAACAATCCTTATCCGCAGCAAAAACCCCCCCCACATCTCCCGCTAGAGCTAGGAATCAATGGGTCCCGCTCAGCTGCTGGATAAGGGTCGACAAGCCTGAATGTGGTTAACACTCGGAGGTATGATCGAGAACAACGATACCCTGTTTATGTTTTCCCCTTTCAACGGCGACATTACGTCACACAGCTCAGATAATAATGCATATATCCACTTTAGAATTTATATTTATATTAGTTTTTACACGTCTAATACATTTGCATACTCAATTGTAAATTTGTAAACAAAGAGTTCACAACTCAGATAATAATGCATATATCCACTTTAGAATTTATATTTAAATTAGTTCTTACAATGCTAATACATTTGCATACTCGATTGTAAATTTGTAAACAAAAAGTTCACAACTCAGATAATAATGCATATATCCACTTTAGAATTTATATTTAAATTAGTTCTTACAATGCTAATACATTTGCATACTCGATTGTAAATTTGTAAACAAAAAGTTCACAACTCCGCTTATAGTGTATGTATCCACGGCAGAATTTGTACTTATATTAGTTTTTACACCGCTTATACATTTGCATACTCAATTGTAAATTGTAAACAAAAAGTTCATAACTCAGCTAATAATGCATGTATCCACGGCAGAATTTGTACTTATATTCGTTTTTAGAAGGCTAATACATTTGCATACTCAATTGTAAATTTGTAAACAAAAAGTTCACAACTCATCTAATAATGCCTGAATCCACTTCAGAATTTATATTTATATTTGTTTTTACACGTCTAATTAGCATACTAAGCTAATAATGTCTGTATCCACTTCAGAATTTGTATTTATAATAGTTTTTACTCGGCTAATACATTTGCATACTCAATTGTAAATTTGCAAACAAAAAGTCCACAACTCAGATAATAATGCATATATCCACTTTAGAATTTATATTTAAATTAGTTCTTACAATGCTAATACATTTGCATACTCAATTGTAAATTTGTAAACAAAAAGTTCCCAACTCAGCTAATAATGCATGTATCCACGGCAGAATTTGTACTTATATTAGTTTTTACACCGCTTATACATTTGCATACTCAATTGTAAATTGTAAACAAAAAGTTCATAACTCAGCTAATAATGCATGTATCCACGGCAGAATTTGTACTTATATTCGTTTTTAGAAGGCTAATACATTTGCATACTCAATTGTAAATTTGTAAACAAAAAGTTCACAACTCATCTAATAATACCTGAATCCACTTCAGAATTTATATTTATATTTGTTTTAACACGTCTAATTAGCATACTCAGCTAATAATGTCTGTATCCACTTCAGAATTTGTATTTATAATAGTTTTTACACGGCTAATACATTTGCACACTCAATTGTAAATTTGCAAACAAAAAGTCCACGGCAGAATTTGTACTTATATTAGTTTTTAGAAGGCTAATACATTTGCATACTCAATTGTAAATTTGTAAACAAAAAGTTCAAAACTCCGCTAATAATGCATGTATCCACGGCAGAATTTGTACTTATATTAGTTTTTAGAAGGCTAATACATTTGCATACTCAATTGTAAATTTGTAAACAAAAAGTTCACAACTCAGCTAAAAATGCAAGTATCCACGGCAGAATTTGTACTTATATTAGTTTTTACACGGCTTATACATTTGCATACTCAATTGTAAATTTGTAAACAAAAAGTTCACAACTCAGATAATAATGCATATATCCACTTCAGAATTTGTATTTATATTAGTTTTTACATGGCTAATACATTTGCATACTCAATTGTAAATTTGTAAACAAAAAGTTCACTGCTCAGCTAATAATGTCTGTATCCACTTCAGAATTTGTATTTATAATAGTTTTGACACGGCTAATACATTTGCATACTCAATTGTAAATTTGAAAACAAAAAGTTCACAACTCAGCTAATAATGCCTGAATCCACTTCAGAATTTGTATTTATATTAGTTTTTACACAGCTAATACATTTGCATACTCAATTGTAAATTTGTAATCAAAAAATTCTCATCTCAGCTAATAATGCATGTATCCACGGCAGAATTTATATTTAAATTAATTCCTACAATTCTAATACATTTGCATACTCAATTGTAAATTTGTAAACAAAAAGTTCACAACTCCGCTAATAATGCATGTATCCACGGCAGAATTTGTACTTAGATTAGTTTTTAGAAGGCAAATACATTTGCAAACTCAATTGTAAATTTGTAAACAAAAAGTTCACAACTCAGCTAATAATGCCTGAATCCACTTCAGAATTTATATTTATATTAGTTTTTACACGGCTAATACATTTGCATACTAAATTGTAAATTTGTAAACAAAAAGTTCACAACTCAGATAATAGTGCATATATCCACTTCAGAATTTTTAATTATATTAGTTTTTACATGGCTAATACATTTGCATACTCAATTGTAAATTTGTAAACAAAAAGTTCACAACTCAGCTAATAATGCATGTATCCACGGTATAATTTGTACTTATATTAGTTTTTACATGGCTAATACATTTGCATACTCTATTGTAAATTTGTAAACAAAAAGTTCACAACTCAGCTAATAATGCATGTATCCACGGCAGAATTTGTTCTTATATTAGTTTTTATACGGCTTATACATTTGCATACTCAATTGTAAATTGGTAAACAAAAAGTTCACATCTCAGCTAATAATGCATGTATCCACCGCAGACTTTGTATTTATATTAGTTTTTACACGGCTAATACATTTGCATACTCAATTGTAAATTTGTAAACAAAAAGTTCACATCTCAGCTAATAATGCGTGTATCCACGGCAGAATTTATATTTAAATTAGTTCTTACAATGCTAATACATTTGCATACTCAATTGTAAATTTGTAAACAAAAAGTTCACAACTCCGCTTATAATGCCTGATTCCATTTCAGAATTTTTATTTATAATAGTTTTTACACGACTAATACATTTGCATACTCAATTGTAAATTTGTAAACAAAAAGTTCACAACTCAGCTAATAATGCATGTATCCACGGTATAATTTGTACTTATATTAGTTTTTACATGGCTAATACATTTGCATACTCTATTGTAAATTTGTAAACAAAAAGTTCACAACTCAGCTAATAATGCATGTATCCACGGCAGAATTTGTTCTTATATTAGTTTTTATACGGCTTATACATTTGCATACTCAATTGTAAATTGGTAAACAAAAAGTTCACATCTCAGCTAATAATGCATGTATCCACCGCAGACTTTGTATTTATATTAGTTTTTACACGGCTAATACATTTGCATACTCAATTGTAAATTTGTAAACAAAAAGTTCACATCTCAGCTAATAATGCGTGTATCCACGGCAGAATTTATATTTAAATTAGTTCTTACAATGCTAATACATTTGCATACTCAATTGTAAATTTGAAAACAAAAAGTTCACAACTCAGCTAATAATGCATGTATCCACGGCAGAATTTGTACTTATATTAGTTTTTACACGGCTTATACATTTGCATACTCAATTGTAAATTTGTAAACAAAAAGTTCACAACTCAGCTAATAATTCCTGAATGCACTTCAGAATTTATATTTATATTAGTTTTTACACGTCTAATACATTTGCATACTTAATTGTA
Organism: Drosophila kikkawai; assembly: GCF_030179895.1. Lineage (NCBI taxonomy): Eukaryota > Metazoa > Arthropoda > Insecta > Diptera > Drosophilidae > Drosophila > Drosophila kikkawai. The sequence goes on from NW_027222661.1 coordinate 5,523, forward strand.
AATTTGTAAACAAAAAGTTCACAACTCAGATAATAGTGCATATTTCCACTTCAGAATTTGTAATTATATTAGTTTTTACATGGCTAATACATTTGCATACTCAATTGTAAATTTGTATACAAAAAGTTCACAACTCAGATAATAGTGCATATATCCACTTCAGAATTTGTAATTATATTAGATTTTACATGGCTAATACATTTGCATACTCAATTGTAAATTTGTAAACAAAAAGTTCACAACTCAGCTAATAATGCATGTATCCACGGCATAATTTGTACTTATATTAGTTTTTACATGGCTAATACATTTGCATACTCTATTGTAAATTTGTAAACAAAAAGTTCATTACTCAGCTAATAATGCATGTATCCACGGCAGAATTTGTACTTATATTCGTTTTTAGAAGGCTAATACATTTGCATACTCAATTGTAAATTGTAAATAAAAAGTTCACAATTCAGCTAATAATGCCTGAATCCACTTCAGAATTTGTATTTACATTAGTTTTTACACGTCTAATACATTTGCATACTCAGCTAATAATGTCTGTATCCAGTTCAGAATTTGTATTTATAATAGTTTTTACATGGCTAATACATTTGCATACTCAATTGTAAATTTGTAAACAAAAAGTTTACTGCTCAGCTAATAATGTCTGTATCCACGGCAGAATTTGTACTTATATTAGTTTTTACACGGCTTATACATTTGCATACTCAATTGTAAATTGTAAATAAAAAGTTCACAATTCAGCTAATAATGCCTGAATCCACTTCAGAATTTATATTTACATTAGTTTTTACACGTCTAATACATTTGCATACTCAGCTAATAATGTCTGTATCCACTTCAGAATTTGTATTTATAATAGTTTTTACATGGCTAATGCATTTGCATACTCAATTGTAAATTTGTAAACAAAAAGTTTACTGCTCAGCTAATAATGTCTGTATCCACTTCAGAATTTGTATTTATAATAGTTTTCACATGGCTAATACATTTGCATACTCAATTGTAAATTTGTAAACAAAAAGTTTACTGCTCAGCTAATAATGTCTGTATCACTTCAGAATTTGTATTTATAATAGTTTTTACACGGCTTATACATTTGCACTCTCAATTGTAAATTTGTAAACAAAAAGTTCACATCTCAGCTAATAATGCATGTATCCACGGCACAATTTATATTTAAATTATTTCTTACAATTCTAATACATTTGCATACTCAATTGTAAATTTGTAAACAAAAAGTTCACAACTCCGCTAATAATGCATGTATCCACGGCAGAATTTTTTCTTATATTAGTTTTTACACGGCTTATACATTTGCATACTAAATTGTAAATTTGTAAACAAAAAGTTCACAACTCAGCTAATAATGCCTGAATCCACTTCAGAATTTATATTTATATTAGTTTTTACACGTCTAATACATTTGCATACTAAATTGTAAATTTGTAAACAAAAAGTTCACAACTCAGATAACAATGCATATATCCACTTCAGAATTTGTAATTTGTTGGAATATCATTCCAACAACAAAGAATTTTAAAACCATCTTGTATTATATTGAGACAAAAAATTGAAATACCTGTACCTAATGAAAACCCTTGTAATTAGTTAAGACAAAAAAACTGAAGACTTATACCTAGTTCACACCTGAAAAAGAAATGAACGTGAAATGGAAACATAACATAATTTTAACTTTTAGTATTAAGTCTTACAAATACTAAATTGTACAACCCACTAACGCATAAGAATATGCGGTCACATGAAAAGCCAGCTTTTTCCGCCGGCCATTAAAATCGGCACTTTTTTGCCTATACTTTGGACCGACGTGCATGTGTTTCTCCTGATCTCGGCATTTTTTAACCTGCCATCTGAACTCTACAATAAAGGCCAACCGCGCCTGTATACATAATTATATTAGTTTTTACATGGCTAATACATTTGCATACTCAATTTTAAATTTATAAACAAAAAGTTCACAACTCAGCTAAATATGCATGTATCCACGGCACAATTTATATTTAAATTAGTTCTTACAATTCTAATACATTTGCATACTCAATTTTAAATTTGTAAACAAAAAGTTCACAACTCCGATAATAATGCATGTATCCACGGCAGAATTTGTACTTAGATTAGTTTTTAGAAGGCTAATACATTTGCAAACTCAATTGTAAATTTGTAAACAAAAAGTTCACAACTCAGCTAATAATGCATGAATCTACGGCAAAATTTGTACTTATATTAGCTTTTACACGGCTTATACATTTGCATACTCAATTGTAAATTTGTAAACAAAAAGTTCACAACTCAGCTAATAATGCATATATCCACTTTAGAATTTATATTTATATTAGTTTTTACACGTCTAATACATTTGCATACTTAATTGTAAATTTGTAAACAAAAAGTTCACAACTCAGATAATAATGCATATATCCACTTCAGAATTTGTAATTATAGTAGTTTTTAGAAGGCTAATACATTTGCATACTCAATTGTAAATTTGTAAACAAAAAGTTCACAACTCAGCTAATAATGCATGTATCCACGGCAGAATTTGTTCTTATATTAGTTTTTTGAAGGCTAATACATTTGCAAACTCAATTGTAAATTTGTAAACAAAAAGTTCACAACTCAGCTAATAATGCATGAATCCACGGCAGAATTTGTACTTATATTAGTTTTTACACGTCTAATACTTTTGCATACTCAGCTAATAATGTCTGTATCCACTTCAGAATTTGTATTTATAATAGTTTTTACATGGCTAATACATTTGCATACTCAATTGTAAATTTGTAAACAAAAAGTTCACTGCTCAGCTAATAATGTCTGTATCCACTTCAGAATTTGTATTTATAATAGTTTTTACACGGCTTATACATTTGCACACTCAATTGTAAATTGTAAACAAAAAGTTCATAACTCAGCTAATAATGCCTGAATCCACTTCAGAATTTGTAATTATATTAGTTTTTACATGGCTAATACATTTGCATACTCAATTGTAAATTTATAAACAAAAAGTTCACAACTCATCTAATAATGCATGTATCCACGGCAGAATTTATATTTAAATTAGTTCTTACAATTCTAATACATTTGCATACTCAATTGTAAATTTGTAAACAAAAAGTTCACAACTCCGCTAATAATGCATGTATCCACGGCAGAATTTGTACTTAGATTAGTTTTTAGAAGGCTAATACATTTGCAAACTCAATTGTAAATTTGTAAACAAAAAGTTCACAACTCAGCTAATAATGCATGAATCCACGGCAGAATTTGTACTTATATTAGTTTTTACACGTCTAATACATTTGCATACTCAGCTAATAATGTCTGTATCCACTTCAGAATTTGTATTTATAATAGTTTTTACATGGCTAATACATTTTCATACTCAATTGTATATTTGTAAACAAAAAGTTCACTGCTCAGCTAATAATGTCTGTATCCACTTCAGAAATTGTATTTATAATAGTTTTTACACGGCTTATACACTTGCACACTCAATTGTAAATTGTAAACAAAAAGTTCATAACTCAGCTAATAATGCCTGAATCCACTTCAGAATTTATATTTATATTAGTTTTTACACGGCTAATACATTTGCATACTTAATTGTAAATTTGTAAACAAAAAGTTCACAACTCAGATAATAGTGCATATATCCACTTCAGAATTTTTAATTATATTAGTTTTTACATGGCTAATACATTTGCATACTCAATTGTAAATTTGTAAACAAAAAGTTCACAACTCAGCTAATAATGCATGTATCCACGGCAGAATTTGTTCTTATATTAGTTTTTTGAAGGCTAATACATTTGCAAACTCAATTGTAAATTTGTAAACAAAAAGTTCACAACTCAGCTAATAATGCATGAATCCACGGCAGAATTTATATTTATATTAGTTTTTACACGGCTAATACATTTGCATACTTAATTGTAAATTTGTAAACAAAAAGTTCACAACTCAGATAATAGTGCATTTATCCACTTCAGAATTTTTAATTATATTAGTTTTTACGTGGCTAATACATTTGCATACTCAATTGTAAATTTGTAAACAAAAAGTTCACAACTCAGCTAATAATGCATGTATCCACGGTATAATTTGTACTTATATTAGTTTTTACATGGCTAATACATTTGCATACTCTATTGTAAATTTGTAAACAAAAAGTTCACAACTCAGCTAATAATGCATGTATCCACGGCAGAATTTGTTCTTATATTAGTTTTTACACGGCTTATACTTTTGCATACTCAATTGTAAATTGGTAAACAAAAAGTTCACATCTCAGCTAATAATGCATGTATCCACCGCAGAATTTGTATTTATATTAGTTTTTACACGGCTAATACATTTGCATACTCAATTGTAAATTTGTAAACAAAAAGTTCACATCTCAGCTAATAATGCGTGTATCCACGGCAGAATTTATATTTAAATTAGTTCTTACAATGCTAATACATTTGCATACTCAATTGTAAATTTGTAAACAAAAAGTTCACAACTCCGCTTATAATGCCTGATTCCATTTCAGAATTTTTATTTATAATAGTTTTTACACGACTAATACATTTGCATACTCAATTGTAAATTTGAAAACAAAAAGTTCACAACTCAGCTAATAATGCATGTATCCACGGCAGAATTTGTACTTATATTAGTTTTTACACGGCTTATACATTTGCATACTCAATTGTAAATTTGTAAACAAAAAGTTCACAACTCAGCTAATAATTCCTGAATGCACTTCAAAATTTATATTTATATTAGTTTTTACACGTCTAATACATTTGCATACTTAATTGTAAATTTGTAAACAAAAAGTTCACAACTCAGATAATAGTGCATATATCCACTTCAGAATTTGTAATTATATTAGTTTTTACATGGCTAATACATTTGCATACTCAATTGTAAATTTGTATACAAAAAGTTCACAACTCAGATAATAGTGCATATATCCACTTCAGAATTTGTAATTATATTAGATTTTACATGGCTAATACATTTGCATACTCAATTGTAAATTTGTAAACAAAAAGTTCACAACTCAGCTAATAATGCATGTATCCACGGCATAATTTGTACTTATATTAGTTTTTACATGGCTAATACATTTGCATACTCTATTGTAAATTTGTAAACAAAAAGTTCATTACTCAGCTAATAATGCATGTATCCACGGCAGAATTTGTACTTATATAAGTTTTTACACGGCTTATACATTTGCGCACTCAATTGTAAATTGTAAACAAAAAGTTCATAACTCAGCTAATAATGTCTGTATCCACTTCAGAATGTGTATTTATAATAATTTCTACACGGCTAATACATTTGCATACTCAATTGTATATTTGTAAACAAAAAGTTTACTGCTCAGCTAATAATGTCTGTTATATTATATATATTAGTTTATATTAGTTTTTACACGGCTTATACATTTGCATACTCAATTGTAAATTGTAAATAAAAAGTTCACAGTTCAGCTAATAATGCCTGAATCCACTTCAGAATTTATATTTACATTAGTTTTTACACGTCTAATACATTTGCATACTCAGCTAATAATGTCTGTATCCACTTCAGAATTTGTATTTATAATAGTTTTTACATGGCTAATACATTTGCATACTCAATTGTAAATTTGTAAACAAAAAGTTTACTGCTCAGCTAATAATGTCTGTATCCACTTCAGAATTTGTATTTATAATAGTTTTCACATGGCTAATACATTTGCATACTCAATTGTAAATTTGTAAACAAAAAGTTCACAACTCAGATAACAATGCATATATCCACTTCAGAATTTGTAATTTTATTAGTTTTTACATGGCTAATACATTTGCATACTCAATTTTAAATTTATAAACAAAGAGTTCACAACTCAGCTAAATATGCATGTATCCACGGCACAATTTATATTTAAATTAGTTCTTACAATTCTAATACATTTGCATACTCAATTTTAAATTTGTAAACAAAAAGTTCACAACTCCGATAATAATGCATGTATCCACGGCAGAATTTGTACTTAGATTAGTTTTTAGAAGGCTAATACATTTGCAAACTCAATTGTAAATTTGTAAACAAAAAGTTCACAACTCAGCTAATAATGCATGAATCCACGGTATAATTTGTACTTATATTAGTTTTTACATGGCTAATACATTTGCATACTCTATTGTAAATTTGTAAACAAAAAGTTCACAACTCAGCTAATAATGCATGTATCCACGGCAGAATTTGTTCTTATATTAGTTTTTACACGGCTTATACATTTGCATACTTAATTGTAAATTGGTAAACAAAAAGTTCACAACTCAGCTAATAATGCCTGAATCCACTTCAGAATTTATATTTATATTAGTTTTTACACGTCTAATACATTTGCATACTTAATTGTAAATTTGTAAACAAAAAGTTCACAACTCAGATAACAATGCATATATCCACTTCAGAATTTGTAATTATATTAGTTTTTACATGGCTAATACATTTGCATACTCAATTGTAAATTTATAAACAAAAAGTTCACAACTCAGCTAAATATGCATGTATCCACGGCACAATTTATATTTAAATTAGTTCTTACAATTCTAATACATTTGCATACTCAATTTTAAATTTGTAAACAAAAAGTTCACAACTCCGATAATAATGCATGTATCCACGGCAGAATTTGTACTTAGATTAGTTTTTAGAAGGCTAATACATTTGCAAACTCAATTGTAAATTTGTAAACAAAAAGTTCACAACTCAGCTAATAATGCATGAATCCACGGTATAATTTGTACTTATATTAGTTTTTACATGGCTAATACATTTGCATACTCTATTGTAAATTTGTAAACAAAAAGTTCACAACTCAGCTAATAATGCATGTATCCACGGCAGAATTTGTTCTTATATTAGTTTTTACACGGCTTATACATTTGCATACTTAATTGTAAATTGGTTAACAAAAAGTTCACATCTCAGCTAATAATGCGTGTATCCACGGCAGAATTTATATTTAAATTAGTTCTTACAATGCTAATACATTTGCATACTCAATTGTAAATTTGAAAACAAAAAGTTCACAACTCCGCTTATAATGCCTGAATCCACTGCAGAATTTATATTTATATTAGTTTTTACACGGCTAATACATTTGCATACTTAATTGTAAATTTGTAAACAAAAAGTTCACAACTCAGATAATAGTGCATATATCCACTTCAGAATTTTTAATTATATTAGTTTTTACATGGCTAATACATTTGCATACTCAATTGTAAATTTGTAAACAAAAAGTTCACAACTCAGCTAATAATGCATGTATCCACGGTATAATTTGTACATATATTAGTTTTTACATGGCTAATACATTTGCATACTCAATTGTAAATTTGTAAACAAAAAGTTCACAACTCAGCTAATAATGCATGTATCCACGGTATAATTTGTACTTATATTAGTTTTTACATGGCTAATACATTTGCATACTCTATTGTAAATTTGTAAACAAAAAGTTCACAACTCAGCTAATAATGCATGTATCCACGGCAGAATTTGTTCTTATATTAGTTTTTACACGGCTTATACATTTGCATACTCAATTGTAAATTGGTAAACAAAAAGTTCACATCTCAGCTAATAATGCATGTATCCACCGCAGAATTTGTATTTATATTAGTTTTTACACGGCTAATACATTTGCATACTCAATTGTAAATTTGTAAACAAAAAGTTCACAACTCAGCTAATAATGCATGTATCCACGGCAGAATTTGTTCTTATATTAGTTTTTTGAAGGCTAATACATTTGCAAACTCAATTGTAAATTTGTAAAAAAAAAGTTCACAACTCAGCTAATAATGCATGAATCCACGGCAGAATTTGTACTTATATTAGTTTTTACACGTCTAATACTTTTGCATACTCAGCTAATAATGTCTGTATCCACTTCAGAATTTGTATTTATAATAGTTTTTACATGGCTAATACATTTGCATACTCAATTGTAAATTTGTAAACAAAAAGTTCACTGCTCAGCTAATAATGTCTGTATCCACTTCAGAATTTGTATTTATAATAGTTTTTACACGGCTTATACATTTGCACACTCAATTGTAAATTGTAAACAAAAAGTTCATAACTCAGCTAATAATGCCTGAATCCACTTCAGAATTTGTAATTATATTAGTTTTCACATGGCTAATACATTTGCATACTCAATTGTAAATTTATAAACAAAAAGTTCACAACTCAGCTAATAATGCATGTATCCACGGCAGAATTTATATTTATATTAGTTTTTACACGGCTAATACATTTGCATACTTAATTGTAAATTTGTAAACAAAAAGTTCACAACTCAGATAATAGTGCATATATCCACTTCAGAATTTTTAATTATATTAGTTTTTACATGGCTAATACATTTGCATACTCAATTGTAAATTTGTAAACAAAAAGTTCACAACTCAGCTAATAATGCATGTATCCACGGTATAATTTGTACATATATTAGTTTTTACATGGCTAATACATTTGCATACTCAATTTTAAATTTGTAAACAAAAAGTTCACAACTCCGATAATAATGCATGTATCCACGGCAGAATTTGTATTTATATTAGTTTTTACACGGCTAATACATTTGCATACTCAATTGTAAATTTGTAAACAAAAAGTTCACAACTCAGCTAATAATGCATGTATCCACGGCAGAATTTGTTCTTATATTAGTTTTTTGAAGGCTAATACATTTGCAAACTCAATTGTAAATTTGTAAACAAAAAGTTCACAACTCAGCTAATAATGCATGAATCCACGGCAGAATTTGTACTTATATTAGTTTTTACACGTCTAATACTTTTGCATACTCAGCTAATAATGTCTGTATCCACTTCAGAATTTGTATTTATAATAGTTTTTACATGGCTAATACATTTGCATACTCAATTGTAAATTTGTAAACAAAAAGTTCACTGCTCAGCTAATAATGTCTGTATCCACTTCAGAATTTGTATTTATAATAGTTTTTACACGGCTTATACATTTGCACACTCAATTGTAAATTGTAAACAAAAAGTTCATAACTCAGCTAATAATGCCTGAATCCACTTCAGAATTTGTAATTATATTAGTTTTTACATGGCTAATACATTTGCATACTCAATTGTAAATTTATAAACAAAAAGTTCACAACTCAGCTAATAATGCATGTATCCACGGCAGAATTTATATTTATATTAGTTTTTTCACGGCTAATACATTTGCATACTTAATTGTAAATTTGTAAACAAATAGTTCACAACTCAGATAATAGTGCATATATCCACTTCAGAATTTTTAATTATATTAGTTTTTACATGGCTAATACATTTGCATACTCAATTGTAAATTTGTAAACAAAAAGTTCACAACTCAGCTAATAATGCATGTATCCACGGTATAATTTGTACTTATATTAGTTTTTACATGGCTAATACATTTGCATACTCAATTGTAAATTTGTAAACAAAAAGTTCACAACTCAGCTAATAATGCATGTATCCACGGTATAATTTGTACTTATATTAGTTTTTACATGGCTAATACATTTGCATACTCTATTGTAAATTTGTAAACAAAAAGTTCACAACTCCGCTAATAATGCATGTATCCACGGCAGAATTTGTTCTTATATTAGTTTTTACACGGCTTATACATTTGCATACTCAATTGTAAATTGGTAAACAAAAAGTTCACATCTCAGCTAATAATGCATGTATCCACCGCAGAATTTGTATTTATATTAGTTTTTACACGGCTAATACATTTGCATACTCAATTGTAAATTTGTAAACAAAAAGTTCACATCTCAGCTAATAATGCGTGTATCCACGGCAGAATTTATATTTAAATTAGTTCTTACAATGCTAATACATTTGCATACTCAATTGTAAATTTGTAAATAAAAAAAGTTCACAACTCCGCTTATAATGCCTGATTCCATTTCAGAATTTTTATTTATAATAGTTTTTACACGACTAATACATTTGCATACTCAATTGTAAATTTGAAAACAAAAAGTTCACAACTCAGCTAATAATGCATGTATCCACGGCAGAATTTGTACTTATATTAGTTTTTACACGGCTTATACATTTGCATACTCAATTGTAAATTTGTAAACAAAAAGTTCACAACTCAGCTAATAATTCCTGAATGCACTTCAGAATTTATATTTATATTAGTTTTTACACGTCTAATACATTTGCATACTTAATTGTAAATTTGTAAACACAAAGTTCACAACTCAGATAATAGTGCATATATCCACTTCAGAATTTGTAATTATATTAGTTTTTACATGGCTAATACATTTGCATACTCAATTGTAAATTTGTATACAAAAAGTTCACAACTCAGATAATAGTGCATATATCCACTTCAGAATTTGTAATTATATTAGATTTTACATGGCTAATACATTTGCATACTCAATTGTAAATTTGTAAACAAAAAGTTCACAACTCAGCTAATAATGCATGTATCCACGGCATAATTTGTACTTATATTATTTTTTACATGGCTAATACATTTGCATACTCTATTGTAAATTTGTAAACAAAAAGTTCATTACTCAGCTAATAATGCATGTATCCACGGCAGAATTTGTACTTATATAAGTTTTTACACGGCTTATACATTTGCGCACTCAATTGTAAATTGTAAACAAAAAGTTCATAACTCAGTTAATAATGTCTGTATCCACTTCAGAATGTGTATTTATAATAATTTCTACACGGCTAATACATTTGCATACTCAATTGTAAATTTGAAAACAAAAAGTTCACAACTCAGCTAATAATGCATGTATCCACGGCAGAATTTGTTCTTATATTAGTTTTTACACGGCTTATACATTTGCATACTCAATTGTAAATTGTAAATAAAACGTTCACAATTCAGCTAATAATGCCTGAATCCACTTCAGAATTTATATTTACATTAGTTTTTACACGTCTAATACATTTGCATACTCAGCTAATAATGTCTGTATCCAGTTCAGAATTTGTATTTATAATAGTTTTTACATGGCTAATACATTTGCATACTCAATTGTAAATTTGTAAACAAAAAGTTTACTGCTCAGCTAATAATGTCTGTATCCACGGCAGAATTTGTACTTATATTAGTTTTTACACGGCTTATACATTTGCATACTCAATTGTAAATTGTAAATAAAAAGTTCACAATTCAGCTAATAATGCCTGAATCCACTTCAGAATTTATATTTACATTAGTTTTTACACGTCGAATACATTTGCATACTCAGCTAATAATGTCTGTATCCACTTCAGAATTTGTATTTATAATAGTTTTTACATGGCTAATACATTTGCATACTCAATTGTAAATTTGTAAACAAAAAGTTTACTGCTCAGCTAATAATGTCTGTATCCACTTCAGAATTTGTATTTATAATAGTTTTCACATGGCTAATACATTTGCATACTCAATTGTAAATTTGTAAACAAAAAGTTTACTGCTCAGCTAATAATGTCTGTATCCACTTCAGAATTTGTATTTATAATAGTTTTTACACGGCTTATACATTTGCACTCTCAATTGTAAATTTGTAAACAAAAAGTTCACATCTCAGCTAATAATGCATGTATCCACGGCACAATTTATATTTAAATTATTTCTTACAATTCTAATACATTTGCATACTCAATTGTAAATTTGTAAACAAAAAGTTCACAACTCCGCTAATAATGCATGTATCCACGGCAGAATTTGTACTTAGATTAGTTTTTAGAATGCTAATACATTTGCAAACTCAATTGTAAATTTGTAAACAAAAAGTTCACAATTCAGCTAATAATGCATGTATCCACGGCAGAATTTTTTCTTATATTAGTTTTTACACGGCTTATACATTTGCATACTCAATTGTAAATTTGTAAACAAAAAGTTCACAACTCAGCTAATAATGCCTGAATCCACTTCAGAATTTATATTTATATTAGTTTTTACACGTCTAATACATTTGCATACTTAATTGTAAATTTGTAAACAAAAAGTTCACAACTCAGATAACAATGCATATATCCACTTCAGAATTTGTAATTATATTAGTTTTTACATGGCTAATACATTTGCATACTTAATTGTAAATTTATAAACAAAAAGTTCACTATATTTAAATTAGTTCTTACAATTCTAATACATTTGCATACTCAATTTTAAATTTGTAAACAAAAAGTTCACAACTCCGATAATAATGCATGTATCCACGGCAGAATTTGTTCTTATATTAGTTTTTTGAAGGCTAATACATTTGCAAACTCAATTGTAAATTTGTAAACAAAAAGTTCACAACTCAGCTAATAATGCATGAATCCACGGCAGAATTTGTACTTATATTAGTTTTTACACGTCTAATACTTTTGCATACTCAGCTAATAATGTCTGTATCCACTTCAGAATTTGTATTTATAATAGTTTTTACACGGCTTATACATTTGCACACTCAATTGTAAATTGTAAACAAAAAGTTCATAACTCAGCTAATAATGCCTGAATCCACTTCAGAATTTGTAATTATATTAGTTTTTACATGGCTAATACATTTGCATACTCAATTGTAAATTTATAAACAAAAAGTTCACAACTCAGCTAATAATGCATGTATCCACGGCAGAATTTATATTTATATTAGTTTTTTCACGGCTAATACATTTGCATACTTAATTGTAAATTTGTAAACAAATAGTTCACAACTCAGATAATAGTGCATATATCCACTTCAGAATTTTTAATTATATTAGTTTTTACATGGCTAATACATTTGCATACTCAATTGTAAATTTGTAAACAAAAAGTTCACAACTCAGCTAATAATGCATGTATCCACGGTATAATTTGTACTTATATTAGTTTTTACATGGCTAATACATTTGCATACTCAATTGTAAATTTGTAAACAAAAAGTTCACAACTCAGCTAATAATGCATGTATCCACGGTATAATTTGTACTTATATTAGTTTTTACATGGCTAATACATTTGCATACTCTATTGTAAATTTGTAAACAAAAAGTTCACAACTCCGCTAATAATGCATGTATCCACGGCAGAATTTGTTCTTATATTAGTTTTTACACGGCTTATACATTTGCATACTCAATTGTAAATTGGTAAACAAAAAGTTCACATCTCAGCTAATAATGCATGTATCCACCGCAGAATTTGTATTTATATTAGTTTTTACACGGCTAATACATTTGCATACTCAATTGTAAATTTGTAAACAAAAAGTTCACATCTCAGCTAATAATGCGTGTATCCACGGCAGAATTTATATTTAAATTAGTTCTTACAATGCTAATACATTTGCATACTCAATTGTAAATTTGTAAATAAAAAGTTCACAACTCCGCTTATAATGCCTGATTCCATTTCAGAATTTTTATTTATAATAGTTTTTACACGACTAATACATTTGCATACTCAATTGTAAATTTGAAAACAAAAAGTTCACAACTCAGCTAATAATGCATGTATCCACGGCAGAATTTGTACTTATATTAGTTTTTACACGGCTTATACATTTGCATACTCAATTGTAAATTTGTAAACAAAAAGTTCACAACTCAGATAACAATGCATATATCCACTTCAGAATTTGTAATTATATTAGTTTTTACATGGCTAATACATTTGCATACTTAATTGTAAATTTATAAACAAAAAGTTCACTATATTTAAATTAGTTCTTACAATTCTAATACATTTGCATACTCAATTTTAAATTTGTAAACAAAAAGTTCACAACTCCGATAATAATGCATGTATCCACGGCAGAATTTGTTCTTATATTAGTTTTTTGAAGGCTAATACATTTGCAAACTCAATTGTAAATTTGTAAACAAAAAGTTCACAACTCAGCTAATAATGCCTGAATCCACTTCAGAATTTATATTTATATTAGTTTTTACACGTCTAATACATTTGCATACTTAATTGTAAATTTGTAAACAAAAAGTTCACAACTCAGATAACAATGCATATATCCACTTCAGAATTTGTAATTATATTAGTTTTTACATGGCTAATACATTTGCATACTTAATTGTAAATTTATAAACAAAAAGTTCACTATATTTAAATTAGTTCTTACAATTCTAATACATTTGCATACTCAATTTTAAATTTGTAAACAAAAAGTTCACAACTCCGATAATAATGCATGTATCCACGGCAGAATTTGTTCTTATATTAGTTTTTTGAAGGCTAATACATTTGCAAACTCAATTGTAAATTTGTAAACAAAAAGTTCACAACTCAGCTAATAATGCATGTATCCACGGCAGAATTTGTATTTATATTAGTTTTTACACGGCTAATACATTTGCATACTCAATTGTAAATTTGTAAACAAAAAGTTCACAACTCAGCTAATAATGCATGTATCCACGGCAGAATTTGTTCTTATATTAGTTTTTTGAAGGCTAATACATTTGCAAACTCAATTGTAAATTTGTAAACAAAAAGTTCACAACTCAGCTAATAATGCATGAATCCACGGCAGAATTTGTACTTATATTAGTTTTTACACGTCTAATACTTTTGCATACTCAGCTAATAATGTCTGTATCCACTTCAGAATTTGTATTTATAATAGTTTTTACATGGCTAATACATTTGCATACTCAATTGTAAATTTGTAAACAAAAAGTTCACTGCTCAGCTAATAATGTCTGTATCCACTTCAGAATTTGTATTTATAATAGTTTTTACACGGCTTATACATTTGCACACTCAATTGTAAATTGTAAACAAAAAGTTCATAACTCAGCTAATAATGCCTGAATCCACTTCAGAATTTGTAATTATATTAGTTTTTACATGGCTAATACATTTGCATACTCAATTGTAAATTTATAAACAAAAAGTTCACAACTCAGCTAATAATGCATGTATCCACGGCAGAATTTATATTTATATTAGTTTTTTCACGGCTAATACATTTGCATACTTAATTGTAAATTTGTAAACAAATAGTTCACAACTCAGATAATAGTGCATATATCCACTTCAGAATTTTTAATTATATTAGTTTTTACATGGCTAATACATTTGCATACTCAATTGTAAATTTGTAAACAAAAAGTTCACAACTCAGCTAATAATGCATGTATCCACGGTATAATTTGTACTTATATTAGTTTTTACATGGCTAATACATTTGCATACTCAATTGTAAATTTGTAAACAAAAAGTTCACAACTCAGCTAATAATGCATGTATCCACGGTATAATTTGTACTTATATTAGTTTTTACATGGCTAATACATTTGCATACTCTATTGTAAATTTGTAAACAAAAAGTTCACAACTCCGCTAATAATGCATGTATCCACGGCAGAATTTGTTCTTATATTAGTTTTTACACGGCTTATACATTTGCATACTCAATTGTAAATTAGTAAACAAAAAGTTCACATCTCAGCTAATAATGCATGTATCCACCGCAGAATTTGTATTTATATTAGTTTTTACACGGCTAATACATTTGCATACTCAATTGTAAATTTGTAAACAAAAAGTTCACATCTCAGCTAATAATGCGTGTATCCACGGCAGAATTTATATTTAAATTAGTTCTTACAATGCTAATACATTTGCATACTCAATTGTAAATTTGTAAATAAAAAGTTCACAACTCCGCTTATAATGCCTGATTCCATTTCAGAATTTTTATTTATAATAGTTTTTACACGACTAATACATTTGCATACTCAATTGTAAATTTGAAAACAAAAAGTTCACAACTCAGCTAATAATGCATGTATCCACGGCAGAATTTGTACTTATATTAGTTTTTACACGGCTTATACATTTGCATACTCAATTGTAAATTTGTAAACAAAAAGTTCACAACTCAGCTAATAATTCCTGAATGCACTTCAGAATTTATATTTATATTAGTTTTTACACGTCTAATACATTTGCATACTTAATTGTAAATTTGTAAACACAAAGTTCACAACTCAGATAATAGTGCATATATCCACTTCAGAATTTGTAATTATATTAGTTTTTACATGGCTAATACATTCGCATACTCAATTGTAAATTTGTATACAAAAAGTTCACAACTCAGATAATAGTGCATATATCCACTTCAGAATTTGTAATTATATTAGATTTTACATGGCTAATACATTTGCATACTCAATTGTAAATTTGTAAACAAAAAGTTCACAACTCAGCTAATAATGCATGTATCCACGGCATAATTTGTACTTATATTATTTTTTACATGGCTAATACATTTGCATACTCTATTGTAAATTTGTAAACAAAAAGTTCATTACTCAGCTAATAATGCATGTATCCACGGCAGAATTTGTACTTATATAAGTTTTTACACGGCTTATACATTTGCGCACTCAATTGTAAATTGTAAACAAAAAGTTCATAACTCAGTTAATAATGTCTGTATCCACTTCAGAATGTGTATTTATAATAATTTCTACACGGCTAATACATTTGCATACTCAATTGTAAATTTGAAAACAAAAAGTTCACAACTCAGCTAATAATGCATGTATCCACGGCAGAATTTGTTCTTATATTAGTTTTTACACGGCTTATACATTTGCATACTCAATTGTAAATTGTAAATAAAACGTTCACAATTCAGCTAATAATGCCTGAATCCACTTCAGAATTTATATTTACATTAGTTTTTACACGTCTAATACATTTGCATACTCAGCTAATAATGTCTGTATCCAGTTCAGAATTTGTATTTATAATAGTTTTTACATGGCTAATACATTTGCATACTCAATTGTAAATTTGTAAACAAAAAGTTTACTGCTCAGCTAATAATGTCTGTATCCACGGCAGAATTTGTACTTATATTAGTTTTTACACGGCTTATACATTTGCATACTCAATTGTAAATTGTAAATAAAAAGTTCACAATTCAGCTAATAATGCCTGAATCCACTTCAGAATTTATATTTACATTAGTTTTTACACGTCGAATACATTTGCATACTCAGCTAATAATGTCTGTATCCACTTCAGAATTTGTATTTATAATAGTTTTTACATGGCTAATACATTTGCATACTCAATTGTAAATTTGTAAACAAAAAGTTTACTGCTCAGCTAATAATGTCTGTATCCACTTCAGAATTTGTATTTATAATAGTTTTCACATGGCTAATACATTTGCATACTCAATTGTAAATTTGTAAACAAAAAGTTTACTGCTCAGCTAATAATGCCTGAATCCACTTCAGAATTTATATTTATATTAGTTTTTACACGTCTAATACATTTGCATACTTAATTGTAAATTTGTAAACAAAAAGTTCACAACTCCGATAATAATGCATGTATCCACGGCAGAATTTGTTCTTATATTAGTTTTTTGAAGGCTAATACATTTGCAAACTCAATTGTAAATTTGTAAACAAAAAGTTCACAACTCCGATAATAATGCATGTATCCACGGCAGAATTTGTTCTTATATTAGTTTTTTGAAGGCTAATACATTTGCAAACTCAATTGTAAATTTGTAAACAAAAAGTTCACAACTCAGCTAATAATGCATGTATCCACGGCAGAATTTGTATTTATATTAGTTTTTACACGGCTAATACATTTGCATACTCAATTGTAAATTTGTAAACAAAAAGTTCACAACTCAGCTAATAATGCATGTATCCACGGCAGAATTTGTTCTTATATTAGTTTTTTGAAGGCTAATACATTTGCAAACTCAATTGTAAATTTGTAAACAAAAAGTTCACAACTCAGCTAATAATGCATGAATCCACGGCAGAATTTGTACTTATATTAGTTTTTACACGTCTAATACTTTTGCATACTCAGCTAATAATGTCTGTATCCACTTCAGAATTTGTATTTATAATAGTTTTTACATGGCTAATACATTTGCATACTCAATTGTAAATTTGTAAACAAAAAGTTCACTGCTCAGCTAATAATGTCTGTATCCACTTCAGAATTTGTATTTATAATAGTTTTTACACGGCTTATACATTTGCACACTCAATTGTAAATTGTAAACAAAAAGTTCATAACTCAGCTAATAATGCCTGAATCCACTTCAGAATTTGTAATTATATTAGTTTTTACATGGCTAATACATTTGCATACTCAATTGTAAATTTATAAACAAAAAGTTCACAACTCAGCTAATAATGCATGTATCCACGGCAGAATTTATATTTATATTAGTTTTTTCACGGCTAATACATTTGCATACTTAATTGTAAATTTGTAAACAAATAGTTCACAACTCAGATAATAGTGCATATATCCACTTCAGAATTTTTAATTATATTAGTTTTTACATGGCTAATACATTTGCATACTCAATTGTAAATTTGTAAACAAAAAGTTCACAACTCAGCTAATAATGCATGTATCCACGGTATAATTTGTACTTATATTAGTTTTTACATGGCTAATACATTTGCATACTCAATTGTAAATTTGTAAACAAAAAGTTCACAACTCAGCTAATAATGCATGTATCCACGGCAGAATTTGTTCTTATATTAGTTTTTACACGGCTTATACATTTGCATACTCAATTGTAAATTGGTAAACAAAAAGTTCACATCTCAGCTAATAATGCATGTATCCACCGCAGAATTTGTATTTATATTAGTTTTTACACGGCTAATACATTTGCATACTCAATTGTAAATTTGTAAACAAAAAGTTCACATCTCAGCTAATAATGCGTGTATCCACGGCAGAATTTATATTTAAATTAGTTCTTACAATGCTAATACATTTGCATACTCAATTGTAAATTTGTAAATAAAAGTTCACAACTCCGCTTATAATGCCTGATTCCATTTCAGAATTTTTATTTATAATAGTTTTTACACGACTAATACATTTGCATACTCAATTGTAAATTTGAAAACAAAAAGTTCACAACTCAGCTAATAATGCATGTATCCACGGCAGAATTTGTACTTATATTAGTTTTTACACGGCTTATACATTTGCATACTCAATTGTAAATTTGTAAACAAAAAGTTCACAACTCAGCTAATAATTCCTGAATGCACTTCAGAATTTATATTTATATTAGTTTTTACACGTCTAATACATTTGCATACTTAATTGTAAATTTGTAAACACAAAGTTCACAACTCAGATAATAGTGCATATATCCACTTCAGAATTTGTAATTATATTAGTTTTTACATGGCTAATACATTTGCATACTCAATTGTAAATTTGTATACAAAAAGTTCACAACTCAGATAATAGTGCATATATCCACTTCAGAATTTGTAATTATATTAGATTTTACATGGCTAATACATTTGCATACTCAATTGTAAATTTGTAAACAAAAAGTTCACAACTCAGCTAATAATGCATGTATCCACGGCATAATTTGTACTTATATTATTTTTTACATGGCTAATACATTTGCATACTCTATTGTAAATTTGTAAACAAAAAGTTCATTACTCAGCTAATAATGCATGTATCCACGGCAGAATTTGTACTTATATAAGTTTTTACACGGCTTATACATTTGCGCACTCAATTGTAAATTGTAAACAAAAAGTTCATAACTCAGTTAATAATGTCTGTATCCACTTCAGAATGTGTATTTATAATAATTTCTACACGGCTAATACATTTGCATACTCAATTGTAAATTTGAAAACAAAAAGTTCACAACTCAGCTAATAATGCATGTATCCACGGCAGAATTTGTTCTTATATTAGTTTTTACACGGCTTATACATTTGCATACTCAATTGTAAATTGTAAATAAAACGTTCACAATTCAGCTAATAATGCCTGAATCCACTTCAGAATTTATATTTACATTAGTTTTTACACGTCTAATACATTTGCATACTCAGCTAATAATGTCTGTATCCAGTTCAGAATTTGTATTTATAATAGTTTTTACATGGCTAATACATTTGCATACTCAATTGTAAATTTGTAAACAAAAAGTTTACTGCTCAGCTAATAATGTCTGTATCCACGGCAGAATTTGTACTTATATTAGTTTTTACACGGCTTATACATTTGCATACTCAATTGTAAATTGTAAATAAAAAGTTCACAATTCAGCTAATAATGCCTGAATCCACTTCAGAATTTATATTTACATTAGTTTTTACACGTCGAATACATTTGCATACTCAGCTAATAATGTCTGTATCCACTTCAGAATTTGTATTTATAATAGTTTTTACATGGCTAATACATTTGCATACTCAATTGTAAATTTGTAAACAAAAAGTTTACTGCTCAGCTAATAATGTCTGTATCCACTTCAGAATTTGTATTTATAATAGTTTTCACATGGCTAATACATTTGCATACTCAATTGTAAATTTGTAAACAAAAAGTTTACTGCTCAGCTTATAATGTCTGTATCCACTTCAGAATTTGTATTTATAATAGTTTTTACACGGCTTATACATTTGCACTCTCAATTGTAAATTTGTAAACAAAAAGTTCACATCTCAGCTAATAATGCATGTATCCACGGCACAATTTATATTTAAATTATTTCTTACAATTCTAATACATTTGCATACTCAATTGTAAATTTGTAAACAAAAAGTTCACAACTCCGCTAATAATGCATGTATCCACGGCAGAATTTGTACTTAGATTAGTTTTTAGAATGCTAATACATTTGCAAACTCAATTGTAAATTTGTAAACAAAAAGTTCACAATTCAGCTAATAATGCATGTATCCACGGCAGAATTTTTTCTTATATTAGTTTTTACACGGCTTATACATTTGCATACTCAATTGTAAATTTGTAAACAAAAAGTTCACAACTCAGCTAATAATGCCTGAATCCACTTCAGAATTTATATTTATATTAGTTTTTACACGTCTAATACATTTGCATACTTAATTGTAAATTTGTAAACAAAAAGTTCACAACTCAGATAACAATGCATATATCCACTTCAGAATTTGTAATTATATTAGTTTTTACATGGCTAATACATTTGCATACTTAATTGTAAATTTATAAACAAAAAGTTCACTATATTTAAATTAGTTCTTACAATTCTAATACATTTGCATACTCAATTTTAAATTTGTAAACAAAAAGTTCACAACTCCGATAATAATGCATGTATCCACGGCAGAATTTGTACTTAGATTAGTCTTTAGAAGGCTAATACATTTGCAAACTCAATTGTAAATTTGTAAACAAAAAATTCACAACTCAGCTAATAATGCATGAATCTACGGCAAAATTTGTACTTATATTAGCTTTTACACGGCTTATACATTTGCATACTCAATTGTAAATTTGTAAACAAAAAGTTCACAACTCAGCTAAATATGCATGTATCCACGGCACAATTTATATTTAAATTAGTTCTTACAATTCTAATACATTTGCATACTCAATTTTAAATTTGTAAACAAAAAGTTCACAACTCCGATAATAATGCATGTATCCACGGCAGAATTTGTACTTAGATTAGTTTTTAGAAGGCTAATACATTTGCAAACTCAATTGCAAATTTGTAAACAAAAAGTTCACAACTCAGCTAATAATGCATGAATCTACGGCAAAATTTGTACTTATATTAGCTTTTACACGGCTTATACATTTGCAAACTCAATTGTAAATTTGTAAACAAAAAGTTCACAACTCAGCTAATAATGCATATATCCACTTTAGAATTTATATTTATATTAGTTTTTACACGTCTAATACATTTGCATACTTAATTGTAAATTTGTAAACAAAAAGTTCACAACTCAGATAATAATGCATATATCCACTTCAGAATTTGTAATTATATTAGTTTTTAGAAGGCTAATACATTTGCATACTCAGCTAATAATGTCTGTATCCACTTCAGAATTTGTATTTATAATAGTTTTTACATGGCTAATACATTTGCATACTCAATTGTAAATTTGTAAACAAAAAGTTCACTGCTCAGCTAATAATGTCTGTATCCACTTCAGAATTTGTATTTATAATAGTTTTTACACGGCTTATACATTTGCACACTCAATTGTAAATTGTAAACAAAAAGTTCATAACTCAGCTAATAATGCCTGAATCCACTTCAGAATTTGTAATTATATTAGTTTTTACATGGCTAATACATTTGCATACTCAATTGTAAATTTATAAACAAAAAGTTCACAACTCAGCTAATAATGCATGTATCCACGGCAGAATTTATATTTAAATTAGTTCTTACAATTCTAATACATTTGCATACTCAATTGTAAATTTGTAAACAAAAAGTTCACAACTCCGCTAATAATGCATGTATCCACGACAGAATTTGTACTTAGATTAGTTTTTAGAAGGCTAATACATTTGCAAACTCAATTGTAAATTTGTAAACAAAAAGTTCACAACTCAGCTAATAATGCATGAATCCACGGCAGAATTTGTACTTATATTAGTTTTTACACGTCTAATACATTTGCATACTCAGCTAATAATGTCTGTATCCACTTCAGAATTTGTATTTATAATAGTTTTTACATGGCTAATACATTTGCATACTCAATTGTAAATTTGTAAACAAAAAGTTCACTGCTCAGCTAATAATGTCTGTATCCACTTCAGAAATTGTATTTATAATAGTTTTTACACGGCTTATTCATTTGCATACTTAATTGTAAATTTGTAAACAAAAAGTTCACAACTCAGATAATAATGCATATATCCACTTCAGAATTTGTAATTATATTAGTTTTTAGAAGGCTAATACATTTGCATACTCAGCTAATAATGTCTGTATCCACTTCAGAATTTGTATTTATAATAGTTTTTACATGGCTAATACATTTCCATACTCAATTGTAAATTTGTAAACAAAAAGTTCACTGCTCAGCTAATAATGTCTGTATCCACTTCAGAATTTGTATTTATAATAGTTTTTACACGGCTTATACATTTGCACACTCAATTGTAAATTGTAAACAAAAAGTTCATAACTCAGCTAATAATGCCTGAATCCACTTCAGAATTTGTAATTATATTAGTTTTTACATGGCTAATACATTTGCATACTCAATTGTAAATTTATAAACAAAAAGTTCACAACTCAGCTAATAATGCATGTATCCACGGCAGAATTTATATTTAAATTAGTTCTTACAATTCTAATACATTTGCATACTCAATTGTAAATTTGTAAACAAAAAGTTCACAACTCCGCTAATAATGCATGTATCCACGACAGAATTTGTACTTAGATTAGTTTTTAGAAGGCTAATACATTTGCAAACTCAATTGTAAATTTGTAAACAAAAAGTTCACAACTCAGCTAATAATGCATGAATCCACGGCAGAATTTGTACTTATATTAGTTTTTACACGTCTAATACATTTGCATACTCAGCTAATAATGTCTGTATCCACTTCAGACTTTGTATTTATAATAGTTTTTACATGGCTAATACATTTGCATACTCAATTGTAAATTTGTAAACAAAAAGTTCACAACTCAGATAATAATGCATATATCCACTTCAGAATTTGTAATTATATTAGTTTTTAGAAGGCTAATACATTTGCATACTCAATTGTAAATTTGTAAACAAAAAGTTCACAACTCAGCTAATAATGCATGTATCCACGGCAGAATTTGTTCTTATATTAGTTTTTTGAAGGCTAATACATTTGCAAACTCAATTGTAAATTTGTAAACAAAAAGTTCACTGCTCAGCTAATAATGTCTGTATCCACTTCAGAAATTGTATTTATAATAGTTTTTACACGGCTTATTCATTTGCATACTTAATTGTAAATTTGTAAACAAAAAGTTCACAACTCAGATAATAATGCATATATCCACTTCAGAATTTGTAATTATATTAGTTTTTAGAAGGCTAATACATTTGCATACTCAGCTAATAATGTCTGTATCCACTTCAGAATTTGTATTTATAATAGTTTTTACATGGCTAATACATTTCCATACTCAATTGTAAATTTGTAAACAAAAAGTTCACTGCTCAGCTAATAATGTCTGTATCCACTTCAGAATTTGTATTTATAATAGTTTTTACACGGCTTATACATTTGCACACTCAATTGTAAATTGTAAACAAAAAGTTCATAACTCAGCTAATAATGCCTGAATCCACTTCAGAATTTGTAATTATATTAGTTTTTACATGGCTAATACATTTGCATACTCAATTGTAAATTTATAAACAAAAAGTTCACAACTCAGCTAATAATGCATGTATCCACGGCAGAATTTATATTTAAATTAGTTCTTACAATTCTAATACATTTGCATACTCAATTGTAAATTTGTAAACAAAAAGTTCACAACTCCGCTAATAATGCATGTATCCACGACAGAATTTGTACTTAGATTAGTTTTTAGAAGGCTAATACATTTGCAAACTCAATTGTAAATTTGTAAACAAAAAGTTCACAACTCAGCTAATAATGCATGAATCCACGGCAGAATTTGTACTTATATTAGTTTTTACACGTCTAATACATTTGCATACTCAGCTAATAATGTCTGTATCCACTTCAGACTTTGTATTTATAATAGTTTTTACATGGCTAATACATTTGCATACTCAATTGTAAATTTGTAAACAAAAAGTTCACAACTCAGATAATAATGCATATATCCACTTCAGAATTTGTAATTATATTAGTTTTTAGAAGGCTAATACATTTGCATACTCAATTGTAAATTTGTAAACAAAAAGTTCACAACTCAGCTAATAATGCATGTATCCACGGCAGAATTTGTTCTTATATTAGTTTTTTGAAGGCTAATACATTTGCAAACTCAATTGTAAATTTGTAAACAAAAAGTTCACAACTCAGCTAATAATGCATGAATCCACGGCAGAATTTGTACTTATATTAGTTTTTACACGTCTAATACATTTGCATACTCAGCTAATAATGTATGTATCCACTTCAGAATTTATATTTAAATTAGTTCTTACAATCCTAAAACATTTGCATACTCAATTGTAAATTTGTAAACAAAAAGTTCACATCTCAGCTAATAATGCATGTATCCACGGCAGAATTTAAATTTAAATTAATTCCTACAATTCTAATACATTTGCATACTCAATTGTAAATTTGTAAACAAAAAGTTCACAACTCCGCTAATAATGCATGTATCCACGGCAGAATTTGTACTTATATTAGTATTTACATGGCTAATACATTTGCATACTCTATTGTAAATTTGTAAACAAAAAGTTCATTACTCAGCTAATAATGCATGTATCCACGGCAGAATTTGTACTTATATTAGTTTTTACACGGCTTATTGTGACGTAATTACGCCGTTGAAAGGGGAAAACATAAACAGGGTATCGTTGTTCTCGATCATACCTCCGAGTGTTAACCACATTCAAGCTTGTCGACCCTTAACCAGCAGCTGAGCGGGACCCATTGATTCCTTGCTCTAGCGGGAGATGTGAGGGGGGGGGGGGTTTTGCTGCGGATAAGGATTGTTACGTCAAAGGTTTTTTTATAGAGTCCCTCCTGAATCTACACAATGAGACGATCCTCATACGAAACCAACACACAAAACAATTGTCTCATAATTAGTAAAATATGAAACAAGGCAAAACTA
Organism: Drosophila kikkawai; assembly: GCF_030179895.1. Lineage (NCBI taxonomy): Eukaryota > Metazoa > Arthropoda > Insecta > Diptera > Drosophilidae > Drosophila > Drosophila kikkawai. Next base: position 31,207 of record NW_027222661.1, read on the forward strand.
AACTGCGAAAAAAAATTGAGAAACGAGAAAGCACGAATTAGGGTTTGAGCCTGCAGGGGTGGCCTTAGGTGTTGTTCGCCACACCCTATATCTTTACCCTCCCAACCATGGTCCTTCTGTAATCGTTAGCGAAAGACCCCAAAAGTATTTACGTATGCATCAATTTGTTGGTCTCCCATGCCATAAATAAGAAAACTTAACAATTCATCATCATTATAATAATTTTTAATAATCAAACAAAAATTCCTTTTCGATATTCTTCAGTGTACATCTCTCCAAATTTACAATAACAAACGAAGTCCTAATATAATTATTTTTCTTCATACATGTCTGCTAGGTTTCAATGCCTAATTTATTTATTTAGTAATTATTAAACCCTATCATTACATAGCCTATTTTATTTACTTATGGTTAAGATAATTATTTATTTAATCATTTAATTTTTTTTTTTTCAGTGTCATTATAATCCTATTTTGTTTAGTGTAAATCAATGATAATGGTAATGTGGTGCCTAATTATGATGCTAGAAAATATTCTGAAAATATAACTATACCCATTTAATTGTTTTTATTTTTTTGTTGTTTTTTTTTTTTTGTTTTGGGTCTACATAATTTTATTTCTTTATTATTATTCTATTTTTGTTTAGCTTCAACAACCTACATCGCACAATTACAATAAAACAGTTTCTTTTGCTGAAAAAAGAAAATATGTATATGAAAAATAACAAAATAATTAGGTTTTAATTTTCTCAGTGTAGCGCATGTTTTGGCTTTACATTTAAATGCTTTCAATTTACGATGATAACATGAATCAGAATAAAAAAGAGGAATTGAAAAAATAACAAAAATCAATCGATGCTGATAAGCATTAATGCCGGTAATCAGCCTTTACACTGGGCGACATAATTTGTTTTCTGTTTTCACTCACCCACTTTGTTTTTCTCGAAGAAGGCCTTCTTGTCGATGAGGTTTTGGTGTGTATTAGGGGAAAATTAAAAATTAAAAATATAGCCGCATGATCTTAATTTGTTTGTTTGGTTTGTTTTTTTTTTTTTTTTTTTGATTAATATTTAAAATATGTAGAAGTTATTTAAAATTTTTTTTTTTTCAGCTACGTTTTTCATATTTTATATTCATTCTATATATACATATTATTTATTTTATTTTCTGGTGTTTTATTTTTTTGTTTAGTTTAAAAATTTTTTATATTCTTACTGGCAACGAAACTTTTTATTGCACTGTACGATTTTAGTTGGATTTGCTAAGCTCACGCTCTTGTTTTTTTCTCTATCATATTGACTGCTCATATGCATCACCATCACTACCACTGTCATTGTTTTTTTTTAACACCTTTTACATGCCTATTTTAAATTTTTATTTCTTATCGGATTTGAGACACTTCATAATTTCATGATTGGGTACTAATGATGATGATTCGATATGGTTTTAACTCTAGTGGTTTTTAATCGAACAAACAAAAAAAATAAGTTTTATGTATGTGTTTTTACACTATTTTGCATGTTTTTTTTTTCTGTTTTGAGGTCGGGTTTTTTTCTTAAGATTTTACATTTTAGCTAGTCGTGTATTTTATGAGTTGTTTTAACCCATTTCCTCGTCTTCGTTAACTTTTAATTTGTCACTAGATTTTAAGGGCTTTTAATTTTAAATTTTTTTAATCTGCACTGTGTGTTACACGTTTATTTTTGGGTCACTTTTTGTGGGTTTTTCTGTGCTCCAAGCTGCTGCGAACTCCAAATAAATTTTCCGCAGCAGAGATAACTGCTCCAGCCGCCTTTTTTTGGCCGGCGCTGAATAGCGTAACCAATCTGCTCTGCTGCCTCGTTTAGCTACAGGAATTAAATTAATTAATCTTGTGCAAACGAGCCCAAGAATTGTTTCGAAATATTTACCCAGTGCTTCCTTTTCTTGTATTTTTTCTGCTCAATCGACCTAGCGATTTCTCGCCGTGTAGTCAAAGAAAACAAGCGTGACCTACACGTGCAAAGAAAATTTTATTATATATCGATCGGCTTGGACATTTTTTTATAAAAAATATTTACCTTGCCGACACGGCAATATTTGGCAGCCGGTAGATTGGCGTTTGTTGATGGCCTTTTTCAACCGATGCCGAAATAGCAGTGGGATTAGGGTCCGGAGCACATGTGCATATGCTCACTTGTATATTTTCCCTGCTGGGTTCGGGACCAACTTCTCAGCTTGACGACTCCAATAGAAAAGATCGAAGCCAGAAGCTGGAGACCCGAAGAACCCTTCACCGATTTGCACTTCGGTATTCACCAGCTGGTGGTTTCAACTGTCATTTTTAAGACGTTGCCAGATAAGGGGTCGATACTAATTATCGCTACTATTCTTAGGCGCGTATCATTTTAATTTAAAAAAATACTAAAAAGTTTTTATATGGGTCCATTACATTATACATTTGCACACTCAATTGTAAATTGTAAACAAAAAGTTCATAACTCAGCTAATAATGTCTGTATCCACTTCAGAATGTGTATTTATAATAGTTTTTACACGGCTAATACATTTGCAATTACAATTGAGTGTAATTTTGAAAACAAAAAGTTTACAACTCAGCTAATAATGCATGTATCCACGGCAGAATTTGTACTTATATATCCCGATCGCCCCTGTGTCTGGACTACAAGGTCCTGCTCTACAACTCCACACTAAAGCCAATATGGATGTATGGCTCCCAGCTCTGGGGGAACGCGTGCAGTACCAATCTAGACATCATACAGCGCGCCCAATCAAAAATCCTGAGAACTATCACTGGGGCACCATGGTATATTCGCAACGAAAACATCCACAGGGATCTCGGCATTCCTGCAGTCAAGAACGAAATAGAAAAACAAAAAGCGTCCTACAAGGAAAAACTCTCCACCCATCCAAATCCTTTAGCAAGGGACTTGATAAAAGTTTCCAGAAGAAGCCGCCTACTACGTAACGACCATCCAACCCAGCCATAATTATTCAGGGCCATTTACTCTGTACCAGTCTCATGACTGCTAGTTAGGTAGTATTGTAAGATTTGATACACTTATTGTTAGTCTCATAAATGAGAAGATTCAATAAATAAAAGCAAAGCCAAAAAAAAAAAAAAACCCAAAAAAAAAAAAAAAATATTAGTTTTCAGAAGGCTAATACATTTGCATACTGTAATGGACCCATATAAAAACTTTTTAGTATTTTTTTGGAAATTAAAATGATCCGCGCCTAAAAATAGTAGCGATAATTAGTATCGACCTCTTATCTGGCAACGTCTTAAAAATGACAGTTGAAACCACCAGCTGGTGAATACCGAAGTGCAAATCGGTGAAGGGTTCTTTGGGTCTCCAGCTTCTGGCTTCGATCTTTTCTATTGGAGTCGTCAAGCTGAGAAGTTGGTCCCGAACCCAGCAGGGAAAATATACGAGCGAGCATATGCACATGTGCTCCGGACCCTAATCCCACTGCTATTTCGGCATCGGTTGAAAAAGGCCATCAACAAACGCCAATCTACCGGCTGCCAAAGATTGCCGTGTCGGCAAGGTAAATATTTTTTATAAAAAAAATGTCCAAGCCGATCGACATATAATAATATTTTCTTTGCACGTGTAGGTCACGCTTATTTTCTTCGACTACACGGCGAGAAATCGCTAGGTCGATTGAGCAGAAAAAAATACAAGAAAAGGAAGCACTGGGTAAATATTTCTAAAAATATTCCTGGGCTCGTTTGCACAACATTAATTATTTTAATTCCTGTAGATAAACGAGGCAGCAGAGCAGATTGGTTACGCTATTCAGCGCCGGCCAAAAACAGGCGGCTGGAACAGCTATCTCTGCTGGGGAAAATTTATTTGGAGTTCGCAGCAGCTTGGAGCAGAGAAAAACCCACAAAAAGTGACCCAAAAATAAACGTGTGAAACACAGTGCAGATTTAAAAAAAATTAAAATTAAAAACCCTTAAAATCTAGTGACAAATTAAAAGTTAACGAAGACGAGGAAATGGGTTAAAACAACTCATTAAATACACGACTAGTAAAAATGTAAAATCTTAAGAAAAAACCCGACCTCAAAACAGAAAAAAAAAACATGCAGAATAGTGTAAATACATATATATAAATCTTTTTTTTTATTAAATACCAATAGAGTTAAACCCTCTCGAAACATCATCATTATTGCCAAATTATGAAATGAATTATTATTGAAGTGCCCCAAATCGGATAAGAAATAAAATTTAAAATAGGCATGTAAAAGGTGTTAAAATAAAAACCATGACAGTGATGGTGATGGTGATGCATATGAGCAGGCAATATGCTAGGAAAAAAAAAACAAGAGCGTGAGCTTAGCAAATCCAACTAAAATCGTACAGTGCAATAAAAAGTTTCGTTGCCAGTAAGAATACAAAAAACAAATTAAAACGTAACTAAACACAGTAAAATAAAATAAATAATATGTAGCTGTATAATTAATATCAAATATGAAAACGTAACTAAAAAATCATGCGGCTATATTTTTAAATTTTAATTTTCCCCTAATACACTCCAAAACAGCATCGACAAGAAGGCCTTCTTCGAGAACAACAAAGTGGGTGAGTGAAAACAGACAACAACTTATGTCGCCCAGTGTAAAGGCTGATTACCGGCATTAATGCTTATCAGCATCGATTGATTTTTGTTATTTTTCCAATTCCTCTTTTTTATTCTGATTCATGTTATCCTCGTAAATTTAAAGCATTTAAATGTAAAGCCAAAACATGCGCTACACTGAGAAAATTAAAAACTAATTATTTTGTTATTTTGCATATACATATTTTCTTTTTTCAGCAATAGAAACTGTTTTATTGTAATTGTGCGATGTAGGTTGTTGAAGCTAAACAAAAAAATTGGGCCTACATAATTTTCTTTATTGTTATTCTAAAAGAAACAAAAACAAAAAAAAAATAAATAAATAAAAACAATTAAATGGACATAGTTATATTTTCATAATTAATAATTTTATAGCATCATAATTAGGCACCACCTTACCATTATCATTGTTTTAAACGAAACAAAATAGAATTAAAAATGACACTGGAAAAAATTCAAATGATTAAATAAATAATTATATTAACATAAGTAAATAAAATAGGCTATGTAATGATAGGGTTTAATAATTAATAAATAAATAAATTAGTCATTGAAATCTAGCAGACATGTATGAAGAAAAATAATTATATTAGGACTTCGTTTATTCTTGTTAATTGGAGATATGTACACTGAAAAATATGGAAAAGGAATTTTTGTTTGATTATTAAAAATTATTATAATGATGATGAATTTTTAAGTTTTCTTACTTATGGCATGGGAGACTAACAAACTGATGTATACGTAAATACTTTTGGGGTCTGTCGCTAACGATTACAAGAAGGACCATGGTTGGGAGGGTAAAGATATAGGGTGTGGCGAACAACAGCTAAGGCCACCCCTGCAGGCTCAAATATTAATTCGTGCTTTCTCGTTTCTCAATTTTTTTCTCGCAGTTTAGTTTTGCCTTGTTTCATATATTACTAATTATGAGACAATTGTTTTGTGTGTTGGTTTCGAATGAGGATCGTCTCATTGTGTAGATTCAGGAGGGACTCTATAATAAAAACCTTTGACGTAACAATCCTTATCCGCAGCAAAAACCCCCCCCACATCTCCCGCTAGAGCTAGGAATCAATGGGTCCCGCTCAGCTGCTGGTTAAGGGTCGACAAGCCTGAATGTGGTTAACACTCGGAGGTATGATCGAGAACAACGATACCCTGTTTATGTTTTCCCCTTTCAACGGCGAAATTACGTCACATAGATTTTTGGCGCCCAACGTGTGGGGCAAGTACGTTTACGGTACATATATTTTGGCCCAGCAGGCAGGTGCGATCAGCCCTTCGATTTACCGTGCAGTCGCTAATGCTAAAAGGCAGGTGCTTAAATGTTTGTTTTGTATAGGTACTAACCCCTGATTATTGAAAGTTGTAAATCAAGCTTTAGTAAGTTTTAAATAGACTATTGGAAAGCGATCCATTATTAGCGAGTGCTGATAGGCATCGACCGTAGAAATTTAATTCTGAAAAAGAAAATTCTTTGGAATAAAATAGCTTGCAACCAAATAACATCAACGTATGATCTAACGAGTGACAGAGCTGAAACGAAATCGTTTTTCGCTTTAGCCTTTGTAATTTGTGAGAACAGTATCGGGTTGTTACAACAGTCATAATCTGAAAGCTCTTTGTCTTTGATGAGATTTTTATTACCATTATGAAAGTAGTCAAGAAAACTGATTGATTTTGTTATACATCTTTGGAAATCGAGTTTTTGAGTATTCGGAAATTTTCGACCGAGATTACAGGTAGCTTGCTATCAGAATAATTAACAACTTGAGTAAAGTAAGAGAAAGTCTTGATCCAATGTGTTCTATTGTGTGATCATTGTTGGAAAACGAACTAGAGGTAAGCTACTGGAATACAATATAAATGCATATGTGTTTTATTGTCCGTAGAAAACTGTACAGTAAAGTAGATAATGGAGGTCATGCACAAGAATTACATTTACTAATTGCAATAGCCCAATTTAAATAAATTCATAAAGCACAGAATTAGTAGAAAGCCCAGAAGTATGCATCTTTTGTTTATGTCTCCCTGAAAACGCCATAAGAAAAAAAAATTGTTAAGTATGCCACTTGAACACAGCTTTGAGTCAGGAAAAACTCAGCATCAAGCAGATTCGGCAGCAAATATCTGTCTTATTTGCGAAGAAATTATGCTAAACACACAACCTTGTGTTATAACGCATTGTAATCACATTTTTCATAAGCAATGTTTGGAAACACATGTACCAGTACATAAAGAGTGTCCTTGCTGCTTAAAAGCAGTACAGCCAAAAGATTGGAAAGTAGTTGTAGGTAGCCATAGGAAGCCGAGGTTCTGGTCAGAGTTCATGACCAGTCAAATTTATCAAATTCAGAAAACCAACATCCACCAGGAAGTACGCCTACGAATCAAGAAGTTAGGGCAAGATCAGATCAAGTCGCCAACGCACCAGTTAGACGAGGTCGCCCTCCAAGGCAAAGAAGACAGAATAATCCGCCAGTAGCCAATAGTGTACCGCGAGCGGAGATAGAATCTATCGTTCGAGAAACAGTGACTCGGGTTTTGTCATCTATGTCAGGAAGTGGGAGCCTAGCACCGCCACCCGGACAAGTAGCTGAACATGCAAGCCCAGGTACACTTCGAAGTTATAGGTCCGCAAATGGTATGCATATGCATACTCTTGGTGTAAATACATATATATAAATCTTTTTTTTTTATTAAATACCAATAGAGTTAAACCCTCTCGAAACATCATCATTATTGCCAAATTATGAAATGAATTATTATTGAAGTGACCCAAATCGGATAAGAAATAAATTTAAAATAGGCATGTAAAAGGTGTTAAAATAAAAACCATGACAGTGATGGTGATGGTGATGCATATGAGCAGGCAATATGCTAGGAAAAAAAAAAAAACAAGAGCGTGAGCTTAGCAAATCCAACTAAAATCGTACAGTGCAATAAAAAGTTTCGTTGCCAGTAAGAATACAAAAAACAAATTAAAACGTAACTAAACACAGTAAAATAAAATAAATAATATGTAGCTGTATAATTAATATCAAATATGAAAACGTAACTAAAAAATCATGCGGCTATATTTTTAAATTTTAATTTTCCCCTAATACACTCCAAAACAGCATCGACAAGAAGGCCTTCTTCGAGAACAACAAAGTGGGTGAGTGAAAACAGACAACAACTTATGTCGCCCAGTGTAAAGGCTGATTACCGGCATTAATGCTTATCAGCATCGATTGATTTTTGTTATTTTTCCAATTCCTCTTTTTTATTCTGATTCATGTTATCCTCGTAAATTTAAAGCATTTAAATGTAAAGCCAAAACATGCGCTACACTGAGAAAATTAAAAACTAATTATTTTGTTATTTTGCATATACATATTTTCTTTTTTCAGCAATAGAAACTGTTTTATTGTAATTGTGCGATGTAGGTTGTTGAAGCTAAACAAAAAAATAGAATAACAATAAAGAAAATTATGTAGGCCCAAAAAGAAACAAAAACAAAAAAAAAAAATAAATAAATAAAAACAATTAAATGGACATAGTTATATTTTCATAATTAATAATTTTATAGCATCATAATTAGGCACCACCTTACCATTATCATTGTTTTAAACGAAACAAAATAGAATTGTTCAGGTCAGGAGCTTATGTTCCCGCCCCCCGCGACTCCGAAGCGCTCCCGCTTCTTCAAAGCTCCTCAGCTCGCTCTCTCGCTCCCGCTCTTCTAGCGGATGCTTCGGCTCTGGCCGATCGTCGCATCGCTGAGCGGCCGCTCCCGCTCTCCTAGCTAGTTTGATCTACGACTCCAATTTGTACATTATTTAATTCCTAACTAGAACTCCAATAAAGCTGTCCAATTTATACATTGAAATTACCACGCCCCCCCGGCCTACTACTTCTTTTCGTTGGTGGTGATTTTCTCGCGATTTCGGTGATTTCTACGGTGGTTTCGTTGACTGCGGCGCGGGAGTGTTCTATATTAACCTTTGTGCCTATCTGGAAATATTGGAAATTGAATTTCCCCCCCCTCGAGCCGACATTTTGGTCCTACAGAGCCAGATTTGTGGATTTTTGGATTTCCGGATTTTATTGGATTTTGGATTTTGGATTCCGGATTTTTTTTCTACAACTCCGCTTCACCAGCAGTTCTCGGCGTTTCTCTGCTTCCAAGATAAGTACTCCGTATTCCGTCGCCCCCCTCGCTGCCGATCTTCAGCAGTAGTCCGAACAATTAATTTCGGTCACTCTGCTGCAAGATTAATTTTCCGTGTCGACTCCAAGAGCGAGTTTTCCTGACAACGGCAGTTGAGGAATTTTCCATTTCCTATTTTCCACTTCATAAAATTGGCAAATGGTTTCAATCCGTCTCCGTTTTAAACGTCGCCATATTCTTTTCGTCCGCTTTCCTCTACATATTGGCATTTATCCGTACATCAATGTACAAAACGGTTCCTACATGAGAACACAAATTCATACATATGTCCATACATCGGCTTACATAAAAAATATTGATTTTTATGTCGCACAATAGAAAATAAAAATTCCAATAAAAAGAATTTATTAACAATCAAAATACAGTCCGCTGCCTACGAATAGCTATCCAGTGCTATAATATAAATCCATTTACATACTTATATTATATTTTCTCCATATGAACATATACAAATCCATTACATACAACATTTTTAAAAAATATATAAAACAAGAAAATCAAAAAATACAATAAATAAAGAATAAAATATTGCAAAAAATTTGTAAACCAGTGTCCGTATTTTTGTGCATTTCATTGTTGCGCCTTGCATAGTTCCGCTGCCGCCGCGACATATAATTTTCTACTTACATACATATGCATACACTAGAGCTTTACATCGCCGGCAGCGTAACCCAACGAACATTAAGTTGAGAAGAAAAGTGTCAGGTGTTCCAATCCCACCATTCCGATTTAATTATTTTTTCTTTACAATTAATATATTTTTTTAATTAATTAATAATTAATCAATCACTTAATCACAATTACTTTTAAAGTTTTGCACTCGGATAAATATCCGCAATCGCATAATAATAATAATCTACATCCTTCCTGCATTTATTTTAAATACGAAAATAATAAAAAACTCTGCATTTCCATTCCGCAATTATTTATAAATATAAATAAATTTCGATTCTCGTCGCATTTGCTCCAATTAATATTGGCTCCACTACAAATAAATTTTCCATTCTCGTCGCATTTGCTCCAATTAATATTGATTCCACTACATATATTTTCGATTCTCGTCGCTTCTACTTCAAGTAAATTTTTTCCACTGTATTTACTTGCAATTCTGAGATTGTATATTTCCACCATCTACCATCCGAATTCTACGGCATATTCTTGCAATCCATATTTGTTTCGATTTTACCGTCTCACATTGCTACTCCTTCGATTTAGTTGACGGTACTGGGAGCAAATAATTCTACCATTCGAATTCTACAGCATATTCTTGCGAACATCCTTTATTTTGAAAATTCTGCTCAATCCAGCAGCTTCATTTACCTACTTTGTTGGTCACTCCTGCCTACTCCCTAAGGAATATAAATATGTCAGAAGGACAACGGTCAATTCCCCAAGACGCAAGTCAGAAGAGGGAGATATCCAGAGCCAACGGCCCTCTAGATGTTGCTATGCTTGAGTTTATAGCAACTAGCAACCGTCTCATCCAATTTGAAAGCCAGATCTTTGCGGCATCCACTTCCAAGCCCAATTCATTCACATTAAAGATCCGTCTAGATCAGATCCAGTCCTTATGGGAAAAGGTTGAACGGGAGTATGAGACCGTTTCCAGAGCAGCTCTTCAAGAGGGAAGTAGCGAATATCTTCCGCTACTTCAAAATAAATACGAACACTATTATGCGGTGTACGAAAGATGTGCTTCCAAGCTGAGCGAAGACATTGACCGCGTGTCCGTCTCCAATTCACAGGCAAGAGCAGCTCCGCCACCAGAGACATTCTCAAGGGGCTGCGATCTTCCGCCATGCAATACAGGAATCTTCGACGGAGATTATCTGCGCTGGCCCACATTTCGTGATCTGTTTACGGCCATGTACGTGAACAATTCCAACTTAACTCCAGTGAAAAGCCTTTTCACCTAAACGCCAAAACTAGCGGCGAAGCTCACGCCATCGTTACGAAGTCTCCGCTAACTAATGATGGCTTCCAATCCGCGTGGTCAGCGCTTCACGATCGTTTTGAAAACAAACGCGCGTTAGTAAACAATCAGCTTAAGAAATTATTTAACATGGCGTCCATTGAACGCGAATCCTCGGCAGCCTTGAAGGAGCTGCAAAATACAATCCAAAATTGTCTAACATCGCTGAGAATTTCCGGCCTTTCTACTGAGAATTGGGATTGCCTCCTTGTCTATTTGTGCTCCACAAAACTTCCGAAGCTGACGCTTTCATTATGGGAGCAATCCATCGAACAAAAAACCGAAATTCCTACGTGGCCGGAACTTGAATTATTCCTAACAGAGCGCTATAGAACTCTGGAAGCCATAGATTCTCTCCAGCCTACTGTGACACGTTTTCGTTCATCTAAACCGATAAGTTCCAACCCATCGCCACGAGTACTACAATCCTTTAGTACGAGGATTCTACATACGTCCAAAAGATGCGATTTGTGTTCTGCAGAGAACCATCCAGTGCGTTTGTGTCCACGCTTCCTTCAGATGACGATAGTCGATCGATCATCTTATATCACGAAAAAGCAGTTGTGCTTAAATTGCTTTGCAAGCGGTCATCCACTCCGTCATTGCACAAGCGCCCACAATTGTCTTACTTGTCACGGTCGGCATCACACTTTGTTGCATCCAAGCGACTCATCTTCCAGTGTTCCGATTCCTCGTGATGACACCCGACAAATATCTCCACCTATCCAACGGATTTCGTCGTTCTCTACACGAGTGACCAATGCGGCCGACTCCTTCAACTACTGGGTTCCATACAACGACAACAAAAGCAGACGTTCCCGAGGTATTTCATCCTACCAATGCCGAGTCTGTCAAGGGAACCATCCTCTTCGGAAGTGCCACCGTTTTCTTCGGCTTGATGCGAAGAAACGGCTCCAGGCAGTCATCGACAGGAAATACTGCGTCAACTGCTTGGCCCACCACCATTCTGGAGGATCTTGCCGTAGTAACGACCGATGCCAGTCGTGTGGACAGGATCATCACACACTTCTACATGCCGACGACCGCTCAGCGACTCCAACACTTTCTCGAGCGAAGGACTTCTGATATTTTGCTGCGTATCCTCGCAAGGGGGGGAGAATGTTCAGGTCAGGAGCTTATGTTCCCGCCCCCCGCGACTCCGAAGCGCTCCCGCTTCTTCAAAGCTCCTCAGCTCGCTCTCTCGCTCCCGCTCTTCTAGCGGATGCTTCGGCTCTGGCCGATCGTCGCATCGCTGAGCGGCCGCTCCCGCTCTCCTAGCTAGTTTGATCTCCGACTCCAATTTGTACATTATTTAATTCCTAACTAGAACTCCAATAAAGCTGTCCAATTTATACATTGAAATTACCACGCCCCCCCGGCCTACTACTTCTTTTCGTTGGTGGTGATTTTCTCGCGATTTCGGTGATTTCTACGGTGGTTTCGTTGACTGCGGCGCGGGAGTGTTCTATATTAACCTTTGTGCCTATCTGGAAATATTGGAAATTGAATTTCCCCCCCCTCGAGCCGACATTTTGGTCCTTCGAGCCGGATTTGTGGATTTTTGGATTTCCGGATTTTATTGGATTTTGGATTTTGGATTCCGGATTTTTTTTCTACAACTCCGCTTCACCAGCAGTTCTCGGCGTTTCTCTGCTTCCAAGATAAGTACTCCGTATTCCGTCGCCCCCCTCGCTGCCGATCTTCAGCAGTAGTCCGAACAATTAATTTCGGTCACTCTGCTGCAAGATTAATTTTCCGTGTCGACTCCAAGAGCGAGTTTTCCTGACAACGGCAGTTGAGGAATTTTCCATTTCCTATTTTCCACTTCATAAAATTGGCAAATGGTTTCAATCCGTCTCCGTTTTAAACGTCGCCATATTCTTTTCGTCCGCTTTCCTCTACATATTGGCATTTATCCGTACATCAATGTACAAAACGGTTCCTACATGAGAACACAAATTCATACATATGTCCATACATCGGCTTACATAAAAAATATTGATTTTTATGTCGCACAATAGAAAATAAAAATTCCAATAAAAAGAATTTATTAACAATCAAAATACAGTCCGCTGCCTACGAATAGCTATCCAGTGCTATAATATAAATCCATTTACATACTTATATTATATTTTCTCCATATGAACATATACAAATCCATTACATACAACATTTTTAAAAAATATATAAAACAAGAAAATCAAAAAATACAATAAATAAAGAATAAAATATTGCAAAAAATTTGTAAACCAGTGTCCGTATTTTTGTGCATTTCATTGTTGCGCCTTGCATAGTTCCGCTGCCGCCGCGACATATAATTTTCTACTTACATACATATGCATACACTAGAGCTTTACATCGCCGGCAGCGTAACCCAACGAACATTAAGTTGAGAAGAAAGTGTCAGGTGTTCCAATCCCACCATTCCGATTTAATTATTTTTTCTTTACAATTAATATATTTTTTTTAATTAATTAATAATTAATCAATCACTTAATCACAATTACTTTTAAAGTTTTGCACTCGGATAAATATCCGCAATCGCATAATAATAATAATCTACATCCTTCCTGCATTTATTTTAAATACGAAAATAATAAAAAACTCTGCATTTCCATTCCGCAATTATTTATAAATATAAATAAATTTCGATTCTCGTCGCATTTGCTCCAATTAATATTGGCTCCACTACAAATAAATTTTCCATTCTCGTCGCATTTGCTCCAATTAATATTGATTCCACTACATATATTTTCGATTCTCGTCGCTTCTACTTCAAGTAAATTTTTTCCACTGTATTTACTTGCAATTCTGAGATTGTATATTTCCACCATCTACCATCCGAATTCTACGGCATATTCTTGCAATCCATATTTGTTTCGATTTTACCGTCTCACATTGCTACTCCTTCGATTTAGTTGACGGTACTGGGAGCAAATAATTCTACCATTCGAATTCTACAGCATATTCTTGCGAACATCCTTTATTTTGAAAATTCTGCTCAATCCAGCAGCTTCATTCACCTACTTTGTTGGTCACTCCTGCCTACTCCCTAAGGAATATAAATATGTCAGAAGGACAAAGGTCAATTCCCCAAGACGCAAGTCAGAAGAGGGAGATATCCAGAGCCAACGGCCCTCTAGATGTTGCTATGCTTGAGTTTATAGCAACTAGCAACCGTCTCATCCAATTTGAAAGCCAGATCTTTGCGGCATCCACTTCCAAGCCCAATTCATTCACATTAAAGATCCGTCTAGATCAGATCCAGTCCTTATGGGAAAAGGTTGAACGGGAGTATGAGACCGTTTCCAGAGCAGCTCTTCAAGAGGGAAGTAGCGAATATCTTCCGCTACTTCAAAATAAATACGAACACTATTATGCGGTGTACGAAAGATGTGCTTCCAAGCTGAGCGAAGACATTGACCGCGTGTCCGTCTCCAATTCACAGGCAAGAGCAGCTCCGCCACCAGAGACATTCTCAAGGGGCTGCGATCTTCCGCCATGCAATACAGGAATCTTCGACGGAGATTATCTGCGCTGGCCCACATTTCGTGATCTGTTACGGCCATGTACGTGAACAATTCCAACTTAACTCCAGTGGAAAAGCTTTTCCACTTAAACGCCAAAACTAGCGGCGAAGCTCACGCCATCGTTACGAAGTCTCCGCTAACTAATGATGGCTTCCAATCCGCGTGGTCAGCGCTTCACGATCGTTTTGAAAACAAACGCGCGTTAGTAAACAATCAGCTTAAGAAATTATTTAACATGGCGTCCATTGAACGCGAATCCTCGGCAGCCTTGAAGGAGCTGCAAAATACAATCCAAAATTGTCTAACATCGCTGAGAATTTCCGGCCTTTCTACTGAGAATTGGGATTGCCTCCTTGTCTATTTGTGCTCCACAAAACTTCCGAAGCTGACGCTTTCATTATGGGAGCAATCCATCGAACAAAAAACCGAAATTCCTACGTGGCCGGAACTTGATTCATTCCTAACAGAGCGCTATAGAACTCTGGAAGCCATAGATTCTCTCCAGCCTACTGTGACACGTTTTCGTTCATCTAAACCGATAAGTTCCAACCCATCGCCACGAGTACTACAATCCTTTAGTACGAGGATTCTACATACGTCCAAAAGATGCGATTTGTGTTCTGCAGAGAACCATCCAGTGCGTTTGTGTCCACGCTTCCTTCAGATGACGATAGTCGATCGATCATCTTATATCACGAAAAAGCAGTTGTGCTTAAATTGCTTTGCAAGCGGTCATCCACTCCGTCATTGCACAAGCGCCCACAATTGTCTTACTTGTCACGGTCGGCATCACACTTTGTTGCATCCAAGCGACTCATCTTCCAGTGTTCCGATTCCTCGTGATGACACCCGACAAATATCTCCACCTATCCAACGGATTTCGTCGTTCTCTACACGAGTGACCAATGCGGCCGACTCCTTCAACTACTGGGTTCCATACAACGACAACAAAAGCAGACGTTCCCGAGGTATTTCATCCTACCAATGCCGAGTCTGTCAAGGGAACCATCCTCTTCGGAAGTGCCACCGTTTTCTTCGGCTTGATGCGAAAGAAACGGCTCCAGGCAGTCATCGACAGGAAATACTGCGTCAACTGCTTGGCCCACCACCATTCTGGAGGATCTTGCCGTAGTAACGACCGATGCCAGTCGTGTGGACAGGATCATCACACACTTCTACATGCCGACGACCGCTCAGCGACTCCAACACTTTCTCGAGCGAAGGACTTCTGATATTTTGCTGCGTATCCTCGCAAGGGGGGAGAATGTTCAGGTCAGGAGCTTATGTTCCCGCCCCCCGCGACTCCGAAGCGCTCCCGCTTCTTCAAAGCTCCTCAGCTCGCTCTCTCGCTCCCGCTCTTCTAGCGGATGCTTCGGCTCTGGCCGATCGTCGCATCGCTGAGCGGCCGCTCCCGCTCTCCTAGCTAGTTTGATCTCCGACTCCAATTTGTACATTATTTAATTCCTAACTAGAACTCCAATAAAGCTGTCCAATTTATACATTGAAATTACCACGCCCCCCCCGGCCTACTACTTCTTTTCGTTGGTGGTGATTTTCTCGCGATTTCGGTGATTTCTACGGTGGTTTTCGTTGACTGCGGTGCGGGAGTGTTCTATATTAACCTTTGTGCCTATCTGGAAATATTGGAAATTGAATTTCCCCCCCTCGAGCCGACAAGAATTAAAAATGACACTGGAAAAAATTTAAATGATTAAATAAATAATTATATTAACATAAGTAAATAAAATAGGCTATGTAATGATAGGGATTAATAATTAATAAATAAATAAATTAGTCATTGAAATCTAGCAGACATGTATGAAGAAAAATAATTATATTAGGACTTCGTTTATTCTTGTTAATTGGAGATATGTACACTGAAAAATATGGAAAAGGAATTTTTGTTTGATTATTAAAAATTATTATAATGATGATGAATTTTTAAGTTTTCTTACTTATGGCATGGGAGACTAACAAACTGATGTATACGTAAATACTTTTTGGGTCTGTCGCTAACGATTACAAGAAGGACCATGGTTGGGAGGGTAAAGATATAGGGTGTGGCGAACAACAGCTAAGGCCACCCTGCAGGCTCAAATATTAATTCGTGCTTTCTCGTTTCTCAATTTTTTTCTCGCAGTTTAGTTTTGCCTTGTTTCATATATTACTAATTATGAGACAATTGTTTTGTGTGTTGGTTTCGAATGAGGATCGTCTCATTGTGTAGATTCAGGAGGGACTCTATAATAAAAACCTTTGACGTAACAATCCTTATCCGCAGCAAAAACCCCCCCCACATCTCCCGCTAGAGCTAGGAATCAATGGGTCCCGCTCAGCTGCTGGTTAAGGGTCGACAAGCCTGAATGTGGTTAACACTCGGAGGTATGATCGAGAACAACGATACCCTGTTTATGTTTTCCCTTTCAACGGCGAAATTACGTCACATAGA
>NW_027222662.1:0-36000 GCF_030179895.1 Drosophila kikkawai
CCGACCTCGTCCCACGGCTGACTATCTGTGCGAAGTCCGCCAACTAGGGCCAAACTCCGCTCCTCCCAGCTACTTCGTTAGATCCGCCTGCAGGGGGCCAGATCTAGACCTAACGCTACCTTCACCTTTCCTACCTTCTTTTCTATTAAGGTCCGCCGCCAGGGCCAAACCTTATTCTACTGCTAAAGCTAGGATTAGTACTACTTGTTAACTCACCAGTTGACTGCTCGGCTGCTCTGCAAAAGTAAAGTTGCACTGGCCGGTGCGTCGCTTTATATAGCCGGTCGGCAGCTGTTCTCCCCCGATCGATAATCGATAATTCCCCGATGGCCGATAGGCAGGGCGTTGCCAGATCGATCGTATCCATTCGATTATCGTCAGCTGTTCCGGGCTGGACGCGCTATTCCTTGGCCGGCGTTGCCACTACTATTCTTAATCTTATTTGAAAGCTTAATTCTACTTATGGATTATATTTGTTGTTGCGACGTGGGTCGTCGCACTATTTATAGTAAAAATTATAAAGAAATATCCAGAATGGCTCCTTCAATTTTAGACAAATTTACTTTGATCTGTGACCGTCTAAGTCATTTCGAGTCCCGAGTCTGCAATCCAGCAGCGCCCACTCCATCCAAGTACTCTTGCCAAATCCATCTCGACCAAGTTCGAGCGCTATGGGATAAGGTCGAGAAAGAGTACGAAGATTGTTCAGAGCTGATTTCAGTTGGGTTAGAGGGCGCGGAGGACACCTTGCCTACTCTTAAGGCAAAATACGACTATTTAAATGCCAAGACGAGTGGTGAAGCTCATTCCATAGTTTCAAATTCGCCACTGACCAACGACGGTTTCCGCTCAGCATGGGGAAACCTAACTGAGCGTTTCGCAAATAAACGCGCGTTGGTGAACAGCCAACTGAAGAAATTACTAAACATACAATCCATCGAACGCGAATCCTCGGCAGCCTTGAAGGAGCTGCAGAATACAATTCAAAATTGCCTCACATCCCTAACTCTGTCCGGCCTTCCTACGGATAATTGGGATTGTCTATTGGTTTATTTGTGTTCCACGAAGCTTCCAAAGCTGACGCTCTCATTATGGGAGCAGTCCTTACCAAATAAAACCGAAATTCCGACGTGGCTAGAATTAGATTCTTTCCTTACTGAGCGCCATAGAACTCTGGAATCTATAAATTCTATTCAACCTCCTACGATACGCCTCAGTCCGTCCAACCCGACAAAATCCATCGTGGCACCGCGAGTACTAAAATCCTTTAGTACGCGGATTGTTCCCATATCCAAAAGATGCGATTTGTGTTCTGCAGAGAACCATCCAGTGCGTAAATGTCCACGATTCCTCCAGATGACGATAGAAAATCGAACTTCGTACATTGAAAAAAAGCAGTTGTGCTTAAATTGCTTTGCAAGCGGTCATCCACTCCGTAATTGCACAAGCGCCCACAGCTGTCTTACGTGTCACGGTCGGCATCACACATTGTTGCATCCAAGCAACACTTCATCCAGTGTTCCGAATCCTCGTGATGACGCACCACAAATTCCTGCACCCATCCAAAGAATTTCCTCGTTCTCCACACGAGTGACTACTTCGGCCGATTCCAATTACTGGGTTCCGTACGACGACAGCAAGAGCAGACGTTCCCGAGGTATTTTATCCTACCAATGCCGAGTCTGCCAAGGGAACCATCCTCTTCGGAAGTGTCACCGTTTTCTCCGGCTTGATGCGAAGAAACGGCTCCAGACAGTCATCGACAGGAAGTACTGCGTCAACTGCCTGGCCCACCACCATTCCGGAGGATCCTGTCGAAGTAGCGACCGATGCCAGTCGTGTGGACAGGATCACCACACCCTTCTACATGCCGACGAACGCTCAGCGTTATCCTACGCTTTCCAGAGCTAATACTTCCTGGTACTTTTGCTGCGTATCCTCGCAAGGGGGGGGGGAGAATGTTCACGCCAGAAAGGCGCTCAATTTCGGGAGGCAGTGTGATCCCGAACGCTCTCCTTTTCTCTCCCTCTTCCTCCGGACTTCCAGTCCTAGAGCTTCCAATCCGCTCTCCCTAGCTTTAGTTTCTTTTGTATTGACCAGTACCAATTTACCTACGACTAAATAAACATCCCGACGCACGTCGCGTAAAACCCCGACAAGTTCTACGTGTTATTATTTATCCGAGTGCATTTCAGCTTAAAGCCGCCCCCCTCCAACACATTATTAGCTGAGATGTGAACTTTTTGTTTACAAATTTACAATTGAGTATGCAAATGTATTAGCCATGTAAAAACTAATATAAATACTAATTCTGAAGTGGATACAGGCATTATTAGCTGAGTTGTGAACTTTTTGTTTACAAATTTACAATTGAGTATGCAAATGTATTAGCCTTGTAAAAACTAATATAAATACAAATTCTGCCGTGGATACATGCATTACTAGCGGAGTTGTGAACTTTTTGTTTACAAATTTACAATTGAGTATGCAAATGTATTAGCCATGTAAAAACTAATATAAATACAAATTCTGCCGTGGATACAGGCATTATTAGCTGAGTTGTGAACTTTTTGTTTACAAATTTACAATTGAGTATGCAAATGTATTAGCCTTGTAAAAACTAATATAAATACAAATTCTGAAGTGGATACAGGCATTATTAGCTGAGTTGTGAACTTTTTGTTTACAAATTTACAATTGAGTATGCAAATGTATTAGCCTTGTAAAAACTAATATAAATACAAATTCTTCCGTGGATACATTCATTATTAGCGGAGTTGTGAACTTTTTGTTTACAAATTTACAATTGAGTATGCAAATGTATTAGCCTTGTAAAAACTAATATAAATACAAATTCTGAAGTGGATACAGGCATTATTAGCTGAGTTGTGAACTTTTTGTTTACAAATTTACAATTGAGTATGCAAATGTATTAGCCTTGTAAAAACTAATATAAGTACAAATTCTACCATGGATACATGCATTATTAGCTGAGTTGTGAACTTTTTGTTTACAAATTTACAATTGAGTATGCAAATGTATTAGCCATGTAAAAACTAATATAAATACTAAATTCTGAAGTGGATACAGGCATTATTAGCTGAGTTGTCAACTTTTTGTTTACAAATTTACAATTGAGTATGCAAATGTATTAGCCTTGTAAAAACTAATATAAATACAAATTCTGAAGTGGATACAGGCATTATTAGCTGCGCTGTGAACTTTTTGTTTACAAATTTACAATTGAGTATGCCGTGTAAAAACTAATATAAATACAAATTCGGAAGTCGATACAGGCATTATTAGCTGAGCTGTGAACTTTTTGTTTACAAATTTACAATTGAGTATGCAAATGTATTAGCCTTGTAAAAACTAATATAAATACAAATTCTGAAGTGGATACAGGCATTATTAGCGGAGTTGTGAACTTTTTGCTTACAAATTTACAATTGAGTATGCAAATGTATTAGCCATGTAAAAACTAATATAAATACAAATTCAGAAGTGGATACAGGCATTATTAGCTGAGTTGTGAACTTTTTGTTTACAAATTTACAATTGAGTATGCAAATGTATTAGCCTTGTAAAAACTAATATAAATACAAATTCTGAAGTGGATACAGGCATTATTAGCTGCGCTGTGAACTTTTTGTTTACAAATTTACAATTGAGTATGCCGTGTAAAAACTAATATAAATACAAATTCGGAAGTCGATACAGGCATTATTAGCTGAGCTGTGAACTTTTTGTTTACAAATTTACAATTGAGTATGCAAATGTATTAGCCTTGTAAAAACTAATATAAATACAAATTCTGAAGTGGATACAGGCATTATTAGCGGAGTTGTGAACTTTTTGCTTACAAATTTACAATTGAGTATGCAAATGTATTAGCCATGTAAAAACTAATATAAATACAAATTCAGAAGTGGATACAGGCATTATTAGCTGAGTTGTGAACTTTTTGTTTACAAATTTACAATTGAGTATGCAAATGTATTAGCCTTGTAAAAACTAATATAAATACAAATTCTGCCGTGGATACATTCATTATTAGCGGAGTTGTGAACTTTTTGTTTACAAATTTACAATTGAGTATGCAAATGTATTAGCCATGTAAAAACTAATATAAATACTAAATTCTGAAGTGGATACAGGCATTATTAGCTGAGTTGTGAACTTTTTGTTTACAAATTTACAATTGAGTATGCAAATGTATTAGCTTTATAAAAACTAATATAAGTACAAATTCTGCCGTGGATACATGCATTATTACCTGAGTTGTGAACTTTTTGTTTACAAATTTCATTATTAGCTGACATGTGAACTCTTTGTTTACAAATTTGCAATTGAGTATTCAAATGTATTAGCCATGTAAAAACTAATATAAATACAAATTCTGAAGTGGATACAGGCATTATTAGCTGAGTTGTGAACTTTTTGTTTACAAATTTACAATTGAGTATGCAAATGTATTAGCCTTGTAAAAACTAATATAAATACAAATTCTGCCGTGGATACATGCATTATTAGCGGAGTTGTGAACTTTTTGTTTGTTTACAAATTTACAATTGAGTATGCAAATGTATTAGCCTTATAAAAACTAATATAAGTACAAATTCTGCCGTGGATACATGCATTATTACCTGAGTTGTGAACTTTTTGTTTACAAATTTACAATTGAGTATGCAAATGTATTAGCCTTGTAAAAACTAATATAAATACAAATTCTGCCGTGGATACATTCATTATTAGCGGAGTTGTGAACTTTTTGTTTACAAATTTACAATTGAGTATTCAAATGTATTAGCCATGTAAAAACTAATATAAATACAAATTCTGAAGTGGATACAGTCATTATTAGCTGAGTTGTGAACTTTTTGTTTACAAATTTACAATTTAGTATGCAAATGTATTAGCCGTGTAAAAACTATTATAAATACAAATTCTAAAGTGGATACATGCATTATTAGCTGAGATGTGAACTTTTTGTTTTCAAATTTACAATTGAGTATGCAAATGTATTAGCCGTGTAAAAACTGTTATAAATACAAATTCTGAAGTGGATTATGCATTATTATCTGAGTTGTGAACTTTTTGTTTACAAATTTACAATTGAGTATGCAAATGTATTAGCCATGTAAAAACTAATATAAATACAAATTCTGAAGTGGATACAGGCATTATTAGCTGAGTTGTGAACTTTTTGTTTACAAATTTACTATTG
This sequence comes from Drosophila kikkawai, assembly GCF_030179895.1. Lineage (NCBI taxonomy): Eukaryota > Metazoa > Arthropoda > Insecta > Diptera > Drosophilidae > Drosophila > Drosophila kikkawai. The sequence goes on from NW_027222662.1 coordinate 5,228, forward strand.
AGTATGCAAATGAATTAGCCTTGTAAAAACTAATATAAATATAAATTCTGCCGTGGATACATGCATTATTAGCGGAGTTGTGAACTTTTTGTTTACAAATTTACAATTGAGTATGCAAATGTATTAGCCTTGTAAAAACTAATATAAATACAAATTCTGAAGTGGATACAGGCACTATTAGCTGAGTTGTGAACTTTTTGTTTACAAATTTACAATTGAGTATGCAAATGTATTAGCCTTGTAAAAACTAATATAAATACAAATACATGCATTATTAGCGGAGTTGTGAACTTTTTGTTTACAAATTTACAATTGAGTATGCAAATGTATTAGCCGTGTAAAAACTATTATAAATACAAATTCTAAAGTGGATACATGCATTATTAGCTGAGATGTGAACTTTTTGTTTTCAAATTTACAATTGAGTATGCAAATGTATTAGCCGTGTAAAAACTGTTATAAATACAAATTCTGAAGTGGATTATGCATTATTATCTGAGTTGTGAACTTTTTGTTTACAAATTTACAATTGAGTATGCAAATGTATTAGCCTTGTAAAAACTAATATAAATACAAATTCTGAAGTGGATACATGCATTATTAGCGGAGTTGTGAACTTTTTGTTTACAAATTTACAATTGAGTATGCAAATGTATTAGCCAAGTAAAAACTAATATAAATACAAATTCTGAAGTGGATACAGGCATTATTAGCTGAGTTGTGAACTTTTTGTTTACAAATTTACAATTGAGTATGCAAATGTATTAGCCTTGTAAAAACTAATATAAATACAAATTCTGAAGTGGATACAGGCATTATTAGCTGAGTTGTGAACTTTTTGTTTACAAATTTACAATTGAGTATGCAAATGTATTAGCCTTGTAAAAACTAATATAAATACAAATTCTTCCGTGGATACATTCATTATTAGCGGAGTTGTGAACTTTTTGTTTACAAATTTACAATTGAGTATGCAAATGTATTAGCCTTGTAAAAACTAATATAAATACAAATTCTGAAGTGGATACAGGCATTATTAGCTGAGTTGTGAACTTTTTGTTTACAAATTTACAATTGAGTATGCAAATGTATTAGCCTTGTAAAAACTAATATAAGTACAAATTCTACCATGGATACATGCATTATTAGCTGAGTTGTGAACTTTTTGTTTACAAATTTACAATTGAGTATGCAAATGTATTAGCCATGTAAAAACTAATATAAATACTAAATTCTGAAGTGGATACAGGCATTATTAGCTGAGTTGTGAACTTTTTGTTTACAAATTTACAATTGAGTATGCAAATGTATTAGCCTTGTAAAAACTAATATAAATACAAATTCTGAAGTGGATACAGGCATTATTAGCTGCGCTGTGAACTTTTTGTTTACAAATTTACAATTGAGTATGCCGTGTAAAAACTAATATAAATACAAATTCGGAAGTCGATACAGGCATTATTAGCTGAGCTGTGAACTTTTTGTTTACAAATTTACAATTGAGTATGCAAATGTATTAGCCTTGTAAAAACTAATATAAATACAAATTCTGAAGTGGATACAGGCATTATTAGCGGAGTTGTGAACTTTTTGCTTACAAATTTACAATTGAGTATGCAAATGTATTAGCCATGTAAAAACTAATATAATTACAAATTCTGAAGTGGATATATGCACTATTATCTGAGTTGTGAACTTTTTGTTTACAAATTTACAATTGAGTATGCAAATGTATTAGCCTTGTAAAAACTAATATAAATACAAATTCTGAAGTGGATACAGGCATTATTAGCTGCGCTGTGAACTTTTTGTTTACAAATTTACAATTGAGTATGCCGTGTAAAAACTAATATAAATACAAATTCGGAAGTCGATACAGGCATTATTAGCTGAGCTGTGAACTTTTTGTTTACAAATTTACAATTGAGTATGCAAATGTATTAGCCTTGTAAAAACTAATATAAATACAAATTCTAAAGTGGATACAGGCATTATTAGCGGAGTTGTGAACTTTTTGCTTACAAATTTACAATTGAGTATGCAAATGTATTAGCCATGTAAAAACTAATATAAATACAAATTCAGAAGTGGATACAGGCATTATTAGCTGAGTTGTGAACTTTTTGTTTACAAATTTACAATTGAGTATGCAAATGTATTAGCCTTGTAAAAACTAATATAAGTACAAATTCTACCATGGATACATGCATTATTAGCTGAGTTGTGAACTTTTTGTTTACAAATTTACAATTGAGTATGCAAATGTATTAGCCATGTAAAAACTAATATAAATACTAAATTCTGAAGTGGATACAGGCATTATTAGCTGAGTTGTGAACTTTTTGTTTACAAATTTACAATTGAGTATGCAAATGTATTAGCCTTGTAAAAACTAATATAAATACAAATTCTGAAGTGGATACAGGCATTATTAGCTGCGCTGTGAACTTTTTGTTTACAAATTTACAATTGAGTATGCCGTGTAAAAACTAATATAAATACAAATTCGGAAGTCGATACAGGCATTATTAGCTGAGCTGTGAACTTTTTGTTTACAAATTTACAATTGAGTATGCAAATGTATTAGCCTTGTAAAAACTAATATAAATACAAATTCTGAAGTGGATACAGGCATTATTAGCGGAGTTGTGAACTTTTTGCTTACAAATTTACAATTGAGTATGCAAATGTATTAGCCATGTAAAAACTAATATAAATACAAATTCAGAAGTGGATACAGGCATTATTAGCTGAGTTGTGAACTTTTTGTTTACAAATTTACAATTGAGTATGCAAATGTATTAGCCTTGTAAAAACTAATATAAATACAAATTCTGCCGTGGATACATTCATTATTAGCGGAGTTGTGAACTTTTTGTTTACAAATTTACAATTGAGTATGCAAATGTATTAGCCATGTAAAAACTAATATAAATACTAAATTCTGAAGTGGATACAGGCATTATTAGCTGAGTTGTGAACTTTTTGTTTACAAATTTACAATTGAGTATGCAAATGTATTAGCTTTATAAAAACTAATATAAGTACAAATTCTGCCGTGGATACATGCATTATTACCTGAGTTGTGAACTTTTTGTTTACAAATTTCATTATTAGCTGACATGTGAACTCTTTGTTTACAAATTTACAATTGAGTATTCAAATGTATTAGCCATGTAAAAACTAATATAAATACAAATTCTGAAGTGGATACAGGCATTATTAGCTGAGTTGTGAACTTTTTGTTTACAAATTTACAATTGAGTATGCAAATGTATTAGCCTTGTAAAAACTAATATAAATACAAATTCTGCCGTGGATACATGCATTATTAGCGGAGTTGTGAACCTTTTGTTTGTTTACAAATTTACAATTGAGTATGCAAATGTATTAGCCATGTAAAAACTAATATAAATACAAATTCTGAAGTGGATACAGGCATTATTAGCTGAGTTGTGAACTTTTTGTTTACAAATTTACAATTGAGTATGCAAATGAATTAGCCTTGTAAAAACTAATATAAATATAAATTCTGCCGTGGATACATGCATTATTAGCGGAGTTGTGAACTTTTTGTTTACAAATTTACAATTGAGTATGCAAATGTATTAGCCTTGTAAAAACTAATATAAATACAAATTCTGAAGTGGATACAGGCACTATTAGCTGAGTTGTGAACTTTTTGTTTACAAATTTACAATTGAGTATGCAAATGTATTAGCCTTGTAAAAACTAATATAAATACAAATTCTGCCGTGGATACATGCATTATTAGCGGAGTTGTGAACTTTTTGTTTACAAATTTACAATTGAGTATGCAAATGTATTAGCCGTGTAAAAACTATTATAAATACAAATTCTAAAGTGGATACATGCATTATTAGCTGAGATGTGAACTTTTTGTTTTCAAATTTACAATTGAGTATGCAAATGTATTAGCCGTGTAAAAACTGTTATAAATACAAATTCTGAAGTGGATTATGCATTATTATCTGAGTTGTGAACTTTTTGTTTACAAATTTACAATTGAGTATGCAAATGTATTAGCCTTGTAAAAACTAATATAAATACAAATTCTGAAGTGGATACATGCATTATTAGCGGAGTTGTGAACTTTTTGTTTACAAATTTACAATTGAGTATGCAAATGTATTAGCCAAGTAAAAACTAATATAAATACAAATTCTGAAGTGGATACAGGCATTATTAGCTGAGTTGTGAACTTTTTGTTTACAAATTTACAATTGAGTATGCAAATGTATTAGCCATGTAAAAACTAATATAAATACAAATTCTGAAGTGGATACAGGCATTATTAGCTGAGTTGTGAACTTTTTGTTTACAAATTTACAATTGAGTATGCAAATGTATTAGCCTTGTAAAAACTAATATAAATACAAATTCTGCCGTGGATACATTCATTATTAGCGGAGTTGTGAACTTTTTGTTTACAAATTTACAATTGAGTATTCAAATGTATTAGCCATGTAAAAACTAATATAAATACAAATTCTGAAGTGGATACAGGCATTATTAGCTGAGTTGTGAACTTTTTGTTTACAAATTTACAATTTAGTATGCAAATGTATTAGCCGTGTAAAAACTATTATAAATACAAATTCTAAAGTGGATACATGCATTATTAGCTGAGATGTGAACTTTTTGTTTTCAAATTTACAATTGAGTATGCAAATGTATTAGCCGTGTAAAAACTGTTATAAATACAAATTCTGAAGTGGATTATGCATTATTATCTGAGTTGTGAACTTTTTGTTTACAAATTTACAATTGAGTATGCAAATGTATTAGCCATGTAAAAACTAATATAAATACAAATTCTGAAGTGGATACAGGCATTATTAGCTGAGTTGTGAACTTTTTGTTTACAAATTTACAATTGAGTATGCAAATGAATTAGCCTTGTAAAAACTAATATAAATATAAATTCTGCCGTGGATACATGCATTATTAGCGGAGTTGTGAACTTTTTGTTTACAAATTTACAATTGAGTATGCAAATGTATTAGCCTTGTAAAAACTAATATAAATACAAATTCTGAAGTGGATACAGGCACTATTAGCTGAGTTGTGAACTTTTTGTTTACAAATTTACAATTGAGTATGCAAATGTATTAGCCTTGTAAAAACTAATATAAATACAAATTCTGCCGTGGATACATGCATTATTAGCGGAGTTGTGAACTTTTTGTTTACAAATTTACAATTGAGTATGCAAATGTATTAGCCGTGTAAAAACTATTATAAATACAAATTCTAAAGTGGATACATGCATTATTAGCTGAGATGTGAACTTTTTGTTTTCAAATTTACAATTGAGTATGCAAATGTATTAGCCGTGTAAAAACTGTTATAAATACAAATTCTGAAGTGGATTATGCATTATTATCTGAGTTGTGAACTTTTTGTTTACAAATTTACAATTGAGTATGCAAATGTATTAGCCTTGTAAAAACTAATATAAATACAAATTCTGAAGTGGATACATGCATTATTAGCGGAGTTGTGAACTTTTTGTTTACAAATTTACAATTGAGTATGCAAATGTATTAGCCAAGTAAAAACTAATATAAATACAAATTCTGAAGTGGATACAGGCATTATTAGCTGAGTTGTGAACTTTTTGTTTACAAATTTACAATTGAGTATGCAAATGTATTAGCCATGTAAAAACTAATATAAATACAAATTCTGAAGTGGATACAGGCATTATTAGCTGAGTTGTGAACTTTTTGTTTACAAATTTACAATTGAGTATGCAAATGTATTAGCCTTGTAAAAACTAATATAAATACAAATTCTGAAGTGGATACAGGCATTATTAGCTGAGTTGTGAACTTTTTGTTTACAAATTTACAATTGAGTATGCAAATGTATTAGCCTTGTAAAAACTAATATAAATACAAATTCTGCCGTGGATACATGCATTATTAGCGGAGTTGTGAACTTTTTGTTTACAAATTTACAATTGAGTATGCAAATGTATTAGCCATGTAAAAACTAATATAAATACAAATTCTGAAGTGGATACAGGCATTATTAGCTGAGTTGTGAACTTTTTGTTTACAAATTTACAATTGAGTATGCAAATGTATAAGCCATGTAAAAACTAATATAAGTACAAATTCTACCATGGATACATGCATTATTAGCTGAGATGTGAACTTTTTGTTTACAAATTTACAATTTAGTATGCAAATGTATTAGACGTGTAAAAACTATTATAAATACAAATTCTAAAGTGGATACATGCATTATTAGCTGAGATGTGAACTTTTTGTTTTCAAATTTACAATTGAGTATGCAAATGTATTAGCCGTGTAAAAACTGTTATTAATACAAATTCTGGAGTGGATACAGGCATTATTAGCTGAGTTGTGAACTTTTTGTTTACAAATTTACAATTGAGTATGCAAATGTATTAGCCTTGTAAAAACTAATATAAATACAAATTCTGAAAAGGATACAGGCATTATTAGCTGCGCTGTGAACTTTTTGTTTACAAATTTACAATTGAGCATGCCGTGTAAAAACTAATATAAATACAAATTCGGAAGTCGATACAGGCTTTATTAGCTGAGCTGTGAACTTTTTGTTTACAAATTTACAATTGAGTACGCAAATGTATTAGCCGTGTAAAAACGAATATAAATACAAATTCTGCCGTGGATACATGCATTATTAGCGGAGTTGTGAACTTTTTGTTTACAAATTTACAATTGAGTATGCAAATGTATTAGCCATGTAAAAACTAATATAAATACAAATTCTGAAGTGGATACAGGCATTATTAGCTGAGTTGTGAACTTTTTGTTTACAAATTTACAATTGAGTATGCAAATGTATTAGCCTTCTAAAAACTAATATAAGTACAAATTCTGCCGTGGATACATGCATTATTAGCGGAGTTGTGAACTTTTTGTTTACAAATTTACAATTGAGTATGCAAATGTATTAGCCATGTAAAAACTAATATAAATACAAATTCTGAAGTGGATACAGGCATTATTAGCTGAGTTGTGAACTTTTTGTTTACAAATTTACAATTGAGTATGCAAATGTATTAGCCTTCTAAAAACTAATATAAGTACAAATTCTGCCGTGGATACATGCATTATTAGCGGAGTTGTGAAGTCTTTGTTTACAAGTTTACAATTGAGTATGCAAATGTATTAGCCATGTAAAAACTAATATAAATACAAATTCTGAAGTGGATACAGGCATTATTAGCTGAGTTGTGAACTTTTTGTTTACAAATTTACAATTGAGTATGCAAATGTATTAGCCTTGTAAAAACTAATATAAATACAAATTCTGCCGTGGATACATGCATTATTAGCGGAGTTGTGAACTTTTTGTTTACAAATTCACAATTGAGTATGCAAATGTATTAGCCGTGTAAAAACTATACACATTCTTAAGTGGATACATGCATTATTAGCTGAGTTGTGAACTTTTTGTTTACAAATTTCATCATTAGCTGAGATGTGAACTTTTTGTTTACAAATTTACAATTTAGTATGCATATGTATTAGCCGTGTAAAAACTATTATAAATACAAATTCTAAAGTGGATACATGCATTATTAGCTGAGATGTGAACTTTTTGTTTTCAAATTTACAATTGAGTATGCAAATGTATTAGCCGTGTAAAAACTGTTATAAATACAAATTCTGAAGTGGATTATGCATTATTATCTGAGTTGTGAACTTTTTGTTTACAAATTTACAATTGAGTATGCAAATGTATTAGCCTTGTAAAAACTAATATAAATACAAATTCTGAAGTGGATACAGGCATTATTAGCTGAGTTGTGAACTTTTTGTTTACAAATTTACAATTGAGTATGCAAATGTATTAGCCTTGTAAAAACTAATATAAATACAAATTCTGCCGTGGATACATGCATTATTAGCGGAGTTGTGAGCTTTTTGTTTACAAATTTACAATTGAGTATGCAAATGTATTAGCCATGTAAAAACTAATATAAATACAAATTCTGAAGTGGATACAGGCATTATTAGCTGAGTTGTGAACTTTTTGTTTACAAATTTACAATTGAGTATGCAAATGTATTAGCCTTGTAAAAACTAATATAAATACAAATTCTGAAGTGGATACAGGCATTATTAGCTGCGCTGTGAACTTTTTGTTTACAAATTTACAATTGAGTATGCCGTGTAAAAACTGATATAAATACAAATTCGGAAGTCGATACAGGCATTATTAGCTGAGCTGTGAACTTTTTGTTTACAAATTTACAATTGAGTATGCAAATGTATTAGCCGTGTAAAAACGAATATAAATACAAATTCTGCCGTGGATACATGCATTATTAGCGGAGTTGTGAACTTTTTGTTTACAAATTTACAATTGAGTATGCAAATGTATTAGCCATGTAAAAACTAATATAAATACAAATTCCGAAGTGGATACAGGCATTATTAGCTGAGTTGTGAACTTTTTGTTTACAAATTTACAATTGAGTATGCAAATGTATTAGCCTTGTAAAAACTAATACAAAAACAAATTCTGCCGTGGATACATGCATTATCAGCGGAGTTGAGAACTTTTTGTTTACAAATTTACAATTGAGTATGCAGATGTATTAGCCTTGTAAAAACTAATATAAATACAAATTCTGAAGTGGATACAGGCATTATTAGCTGAGTTGTGAACTTTTTGTTTACAAATTCACAATTGAGTATGCAAATGTATTAGCCGTGTAAAAACTATACACATTCTTAAGTGGATACATGCATTATTAGCTGAGTTGTGAACTTTTTGTTTACAAATTTACAATTGAGTATGCAAATGTATTAGCCTTGTAAAAACTAATATAAATACAAATTCTGAAGTGGATACAGGCATTATTAGCTGCGCTGTGAACTTTTTGTTTACAAATTTACAATTGAGTATGCCGTGTAAAAACTAATATAAATACAAATTCGGAAGTCGATACAGGCATTATTAGCTGAGCTGTGAACTTTTTGTTTACAAATTTACAATTGAGTATGCAAATGTATTAGCCGTGTAAAAACGAATATAAATACAAATTCTGCCGTGGATACATGCATTATTAGCGGAGTTGTGAACTTTTTGTTTACAAATTTACAATTGAGTATGCAAATGTATTAGCCATGTAAAAACTAATATAAATACAAATTCCGAAGTGGATACAGGCATTATTAGCTGAGTTGTGAACTTTTTGTTTACAAATTTACAATTGAGTATGCAAATGAATTAGCCTTGTAAAAACTAATACAAAAACAAATTCTGCCGTGGATACATGCATTATCAGCGGAGTTGAGAACTTTTTGTTTACAAATTTACAATTGAGTATGCAGATGTATTAGCCTTGTAAAAACTAATATAAATACAAATTCTGAAGTGGATACAGGCATTATTAGCTGAGTTGTGAACTTTTTGTTTACAAATTTACAATTGAGTATGCAAATGTATTAGCCTTGTAAAAACTAATATAAGTACAAATTCTGCCGTGGATACATGCATTATTACCTGAGTTGTGAACTTTTTGTTTACAAATTACATTATTAGCTGAGATGTGAACTTTTTGTTTACAAATTTACAATTGAGTATGCAAATGTATTAGCCATGTAAAAACTAATATAAATACAAATTCTGAAGAGGATACAGGCATTATTAGCTGAGTTGTGAATTTTTTGTTTACAAATTTACAATTGAGTATGCAAATGTATTAGCCTTGTAAAAACTAATATAAATAAAAGTTCTGCCTTGGATACATGAATTATTAGCGGAGTTGTGAACTTTTTGTTTACAAATTCACAATTGAGTATGCAAATGTATTAGCCGTGTAAAAACTATACACATTCTTAAGTGGATACATGCATTATTAGCTGAGTTGTGAACTTTTTGTTTACAAATTTACAATTGAGTATGCAAATGTATTAGCCGTGTAAAAACGAATATAAATACAAATTCTGAAGTGGATACATGTATTATTAGCTGAGCTCTGAACTTTTTGTCTACAGATTTACAATTGAGTATGCAAATGTATTAGCCATGTAAAAAATAATATAAGTACAATTTATGCCGTGGATACATGCATTATTAGCTGAGTTGTGAACTTTTTGTTTACAAATTTACAATTGAGTATGCAAATGTATTAGCCATGTAAAAACTATTATAAATACAAATTCTGAAGTGGATACAGACATTATTAGCTGAGCTGTGAACTTTTTGTTTTCAAATTTACAATTGAGTATGCAAATGTATTAGCCGTGTAAAAACTATTATAAATACAAATTCTGAAGTGGATATATGCATTATTATCTGAGTTGTGAACTTTTTGTTTACAAATTTACAATTGAGTATGCAAATGTATTAGCCGTGTTAAAACTTATATAAATACAAATTCTGAAGTCGATACAGGCATTATTAGCTGAGTTGTGAACTTTTTGTTTACAAATTTACAATTGAGTATGCAAATGTATTAGCCGTGTAAAAACTTATATAAATACAAATTCTGAAGTCGATACAGGCATTATTAGCTGAGCTGTGAACTTTTTGTTTACAAATTTACAATTGAGTATGCAAATGTATTAGCCGTGTAAAAACGAATATAAATACAAATTCTGAAGTGGATATATGCATTATTATCTGAGTTGTGAACTTCTTGTCTACAGATTTACAATTGAGTAATTTAAATGTATTAGCCGTGTAAAAACTTATATAAATACAAATTCTGAAGTCGATACAGGCATTATTAGCTGAGTTGTGAACTTTTTGTTTACAAATTTACAATTGAGTATGCAAATGTATTAGCCATGTAAAAAATAATATAAGTACAATTTATGCCGTGGATACATGCATTATTAACTGAGTTGTGAACTTTTTGTTTACAAATTTCATTATTAGCTGAGATGTGAACTTTTTGTTTACAAATTTACAATTGAGTATGCAAATGTATTAGCCGTGTAAAAGCTAATATAAATACTAATTCTGAAGTGGATACAGGCATTATTAGCTGTGTTATGAACTTTTTGTTTACAAATTTACAATTGAGTATGCAAATGTATTAGCCTTGTAAAAACTAATATAAATACAAATTCTGAAGTGGATACATGCATTATTAGCTGAGTTGTATACTTTTTGTTTACAAATTTACAATTGAGTATGCAAATGTATTAGCCATGTAAAAACTAATATAATTACAAATTCTGAAGTGGATATATGCACTATTATCTGGGATATATGCACTATTATCTGAGTTGTGAACTTTTTGTTTACAAATTTACAATGGAGTATGCAAATGTATTAGCCTGGTAAAAACGAATATAAATACAAATTCTGAAGTGGATACATGCATTATTAGCTAAGCTGTGAACTTTTTGTCTACAGATTTACAATTGAGTAATTCAAATGTATTAGCCATGTAAAAACTAATATAAATACAAATTCTGAAGTGGATATATGCATTATTATCTGAGTTGTGAAATTTTGTTTACAAATTTCATTATTAGCTGAGATGTGAACTTTTTGTTTACAAATTTACAATTGAGTATGCAAATGTATAAGCCGTGTAAAAACTAATATAAGTACAAATTCTGAAGTGGATACAGGAATTATTAGCTGCGCTATGAACTTTTTGTTTACAAATTTACAATTGAGTATGCAAATGTATTAGCCGTGTAAAAACGAATATAAATACAAATTCTGAAGTGGATACATGTATTATTAGCTGAGCTGTGAACTTTTTGTCTACAGATTTACAATTGAGTATGCAAATGTATTAGCCATGTAAAAAATAATATAAGTACAATTTATGCCGTGGATACATGCATTATTAGCTGAGTTGTGAACTTTTTGTTTACAAATTTCAATATTAGCTGAGATGTGAACTTTTTGTTTACAATTTTTACAATTGAGTATGCAAATGTATTAACCGTGTAAAAACTAATATAAATACAAATTCTGAAGTGGATTCAGGCATTATTAGCTGAGTTGTGAAATTTTTGTTTTTAAATTTACAATTGAGTATGCAAATGTATTAGCCGTGTAAAAACGAATATAAATTCAAATTCTGAAGTGTATATATGCATTATTATCTGAGTTGTGAACTTTTTGTTTACAAATTTACAATTGAGTATGCAAATGTATTAGCCATGTAAAAACTAATATAATTACAAATTCTGAAGTGGATATATGCACTATTATCTGGGATATATGCACTATTATCTGAGTTGTGAACTTTTTGTTTACAAATTTACAATGGAGTATGCAAATGTATTAGCCTTGTAAAAACGAATATAAATACAAATTCTGAAGTGGATACAAGCATTATTAGCTGAGCTGTGAACTTCTTGTCTACAGATTTACAATTGAGTAATTCAAATGTATTAGCCATGTAAAAACTAATATAAATACAAATTCTGAAGTGGATATATGCATTATTATCTGCGTTGTGAACTTTTTGTTTACAAATTTACAATTGAGTATGCAAATGTATTAGCCATGTAAAAACTAATATAAATACTAAATTCTGAAGTGGATACAGGCATTATTAGCTGAGTTGTGAACTTTTTGTTTACAAATTTACAATTGAGTATGCAAATGTATTAGCCTTCTAAAAACTAATATAAGTACAATTTATGCCGTGGATACATGCATTATTAGCTGAGTTGTGAACTTTTTGTTTACAAATTTCAATATTAGCTGAGATGTGAACTTTTTGTTTACAATTTTTACAATTGAGTATGCAAATGTATTAACCGTGTAAAAACTAATATAAATACAAATTCTGAAGTGGATTCAGGCATTATTAGCTGAGTTGTGAAATTTTTGTTTTTAAAATTACAATTGAGTATGCAAATGTATTAGCCGTGTAAAAACGAATATAAATTCAAATTCTGAAGTGTATATATGCATTATTATCTGAGTTGTGAACTTTTTGTTTACAAATTTACAATTGAGTATGCAAATGTATTAGCCATGTAAAAACTAATATAATTACAAATTCTGAAGTGGATATATGCACTATTATCTGGGATATATGCACTATTATCTGAGTTGTGAACTTTTTGTTTACAAATTTACAATGGAGTATGCAAATGTATTAGCCTTGTAAAAACGAATATAAATACAAATTCTGAAGTGGATACAAGCATTATTAGCTGAGCTGTGAACTTCTTGTCTACAGATTTACAATTGAGTAATTCAAATGTATTAGCCATGTAAAAACTAATATAAATACAAATTCTGAAGTGGATATATGCATTATTATCTGCGTTGTGAAATTTTGTTTACAAATTTCATTATTAGCTGAGATGTGAACTTTTTGTTTACAAATTTACAATTGAGTATGCAAATGTATAAGCCGTGTAAAAACTAATATAAGTACAAATTCTGAAGTGGATACAGGCATTATTAGCTGCGCTGTGAACTTTTTGTTTACAAATTTACAATTGAGTATGGAAATGTATTAGCCGTGTAAAAACTAATATAATACTAATTCTGTAGTGGATACAGGCATTACTAGCTGAGTTGTGAAATTTTTGTTTACAAATTTACAATTGAGTATGCAAATGTATTAGCCGTGTAAAAACTTATAAATACAAATTCTGAAGTCGATACAGGCATTATTAGCTGAGCTGTGAACTTTTTGATTACAAATTTACAATTGAGTATGCAAATGTATTAGCCGTGTAAAAACGAATATAAATACAAATTCTGAAGTGGATATATAAAATCCAAAATAATTCGGTATTCATTTCCTACATTTGTGCCAAAATCCAAATTGTGTGTGTAAATAAATGCAATAGCCACAGTGAGAATTTAATTCCAATAGTTCTCAATTCCTCTTCGTTAACTGTGTTCCTGCTAGCATTTATTTACATTTACATACATATACAGTCCACTCCATAAGACTACGATCGCTGTCAACATTGACATTTCCCCAATTCGAGAAATTATATCCAAATAATTTCTATACAAGATCTACGGGTTCCGAAATTCATAGTGTTTGTTTAAATAAATGCCTAAGCCACAGTAAAACTTTCCAATTTCGAATTATTCTTAATTCCATCTCGTTTACTGTGTTCCCGCTAGCATTTATTTACATTACATACATACTACAAATACAGTCCACTTCACTCCGAAACTTATATTTACAAATTTACAACAATATAACTACATACATACATACAACAATAACTGTCCGCAGGTACTACAATTATAAATTGATTTAATTCGTACATATATTTGTTTATTTGCTCCCTTGCTCTATCCTGAGCTGCAGTTACATATGTACATACATACATAATCGTCTGCAAGTCGACGCTCCAATATTTGGCAATTTTTTCCGCCTCTCCTTATCTCCGCTATTTTGCACTTGCATACGACAAGTGCACAAATAGACATACACACGTATTGGTTCCAAAATACAGCACCGGTCAATCACATAAGTCCAGATCAATAAAATAATTTGTAAATTATTTTATATTAAAATTCCAACTAACGAATTAAGTTAGAAATCCAAGTGCGCTTCCGTATCCGCACTAGTGTGACCGTATATTATTCGCTGCTGACCGGAATTATTAAATTAAATTGCATATTTCCGTTTTAAATTCCAAGGGAGAAAATACAATTTTCCACAAATATAATTATTATTTCAAAATAATTATTACGAGTCCGATTGGTTCCTAAATTCCCAATCAAACTTCGACACATTACTATTTCGTAATATATATTTACAGTAAATTGTCGTAAAAAATATATAAAATGACTTCTACTATTTTGAAGAAATTTACTTTGATTTGTGACCGTCTGAGGCACTTCGACTCCAGAGTCTGCAATCCAGCAGCACCCACTCCATCCAAATACACCTGCCAAATTCATCTCGACCAAGTCCGAGCGCTATGGGATAAGGTCGAGACAGAGTACGAAGCTTGTTCAGAGCTAATTTCAGTTGGTTTAGAGGGCGCTGCAGACACCTTGCCTACTCTTAAGGCAAAATACGACGACACCTATTCCATTTATGAACGGTGTGCCGCCAAGTTCATGGAACAGATCGATACGATCTCTGCTAAAGCAGCTCCAGTCCAACCTCCTGCGCCCCAAAATTCCTTTCCGTCTGGCTGTCGGCTTCCTCCGTGCGAAACGGAAGTGTTCTCGGGCGATTATCTTCGCTGGCCGACTTTCCGAGACCTTTTCACAGCGGTCTATATCGACAATCCTACGCTGACCCCTGTAGAAAAGTTCTTCTATTTAAATGCCAAGACGAGTAGTGAAGCTCATTCCATAGTTTCGAATTCGCCACTGACCAACGACGGTTTCCGCTCAGCATGGGAAAACCTATCTGAGCGTTTCGAAAATAAACGCGCGTTGGTGAATAGCCAACTGAAGAAATTACTGAACATTCAGTCCATTGAACGTGAGTCCTCGGCAGCCTTGAAGGAGCTGCAAAATACAATTCAAAATTGCCTCACATCCCTAACTCTGTCCGGCCTTCCTACGGATAATTGGGACTGCCTCCTGGTTTATTTGTGCTCCACGAAGCATCCAAAGCTGACGCTTTCCTTATGGGAGTAATCCTTAACAAATAAAACCGATATTCCGTCGTGGCTAGAACTCGATTCTTTCCTTACTGAGCGCCATAGAACTCTGGAAACCATCGATTCTCTCCAGCCTCCTAGGATATGCCTCCGTTCGTCTAAACCGACAATCTCTAACCAGTCGCCACGAGTACTACAATCCTTTAGTACGCGGATTGTTCACTTATCCAAAAGATGCGATTTGTGTTCTGCAGAGAACCATCCAGTTCGTAAATGTCCACGCTTCCTCCAAATGACGATAGAAGATCGTACTTCATACATTGAGAAAAAGCAGTTGTGCTTAAATTGCTTTGCAAGCGGTCATCCACTCCGTAATTGTACAAGCGCCCACAACTGTCTGACTTGTCACGGTCGGCATCACACATTGTTGCATCCAAGCAACACTTCATCCAGTGTTCCGAATCCTCGTGATAACGCACCACAAATTCCTGCACCCATCCAAAGGATTTCCTCGTTCTCCACACGAGTGACCACTTCTGCCGATTCCTCCAATTACTGGGTTCCATACGACGATAGCAAGAGCAGACGTTCCCGAGGTATTTTATCCTACCAATGCCGAGTCTGCCAAGGGAACCATCCTCTTCGGAAGTGCCACCGTTTTCTCCGGCTTGATGCGAAGAAACGGCTCCAGACAGTCATCGACAGGAAGTACTGCGTCAACTGCCTGGCCCACCACCATTCCGGAGGATCCTGTCGAAGTAGCGACCGATGCCAGTCGTGTGGACAGGATCACCACACCCTTCTACATGCCGACGAACGCTCAGCGTTATCCTACGCTTTCCAGAGCTAATACTTCCTGGTACTTTTGCTGCGTATCCTCGCAAGGGGGGGGGGAGAATGTTCACGCCAGAAAGGCGCTCAATTTCGGGAGGCAGTGTGATCCCGAACGCTCTCCTTTTCTCTCCCTCTTCCTCCGGACTTCCAGTCCTAGAGCTTCCAATCCGCTCTCCCTAGCATTAGTTTCCTTTGTATATTTAGTACCAATTACTCCTTCTACTAATAAACATCCCGACGCACGTCGCGTAAAACCCCGATAAGTCTACGTGTTATTATTTATCCGAGAGCATTTCAGCTTAAAGCCGCCCCCCTCTGGGATATATGCACTATTATCTGAGTTGTGAACTTTTTGTTTACAAATTTACAATGGAGTATGCAAATGTATTAGCCTTGTAAAAACGAATATAAATATAAATTCTGAAGTGGATACAAGCATTATTAGCTGAGCTGTGAACTTCTTGTCTACAGATTTACAATTGAGTAATTCAAATGTATTAGCCATGTAAAAAATAATATAAGTACAATTTATGCCGTGGATACATGCATTATTAGCTGAGTTGTGAACTTTTTGTTTATAAATTTCATTATTAGCTGAGATGTGAACTTTTTGTTTACAAATTTACAATTGAGTATGCAAATGTATTAGCCGTGTAAAAAGTAATATAAATACTAATTCTGAAGTGGATACAGGCATTATTAGCTGTGTTATGAACTTTTTGTTTACAAATTTACAATTGAGTATGCAAATGTATTAGCCTTGTAAAAACTAATATAAATACAAATTCTGAAGTGGATACATGCATTATTAGCTGAGATGTATACTTTTTGTTTACAAATTTACAATTGAGTATGCAAATGTATTAGCCATGTAAAAACTAATATAATTACAAATTCTGAAGTGGATATATGCACTATTATCTGGGATATATGCACTATTATCTGAGTTGTGAACTTTTTGTTTACAAATTTACAATGGAGTATGCAAATATATTAGCCTTGTAAAAACGAATATAAATACAAATTCTGAAGTGGATACATGCATTATTAGCTAAGCTGTGAACTTTTTGTCTACAGATTTACAATTGAGTAATTCAAATGTATTAGCCATGTAAAAACTAATATAAATACAAATTCTGAAGTGGATATATGCATTATTATCTGAGTTGTGAAATTTTGTTTACAAATTTCATTATTAGCTGAGATGTGAACTTTTTGTTTACAAATTTACAATTGAGTATGCAAATGTATAAGCCGTGTAAAAACTAATATAAGTACAAATTCTGAAGTGGATACAGGAATTATTAGCTGCGCTATGAACTTTTTGTTTACAAATTTACAATTGAGTATGCAAATGTATTAGCCGTGTAAAAACGAATATAAATACAAATTCTGAAGTGGATACATGTATTATTAGCTGAGCTGTGAACTTTTTGTCTACAGATTTACAATTGAGTATGCAAATGTATTAGCCATGTAAAAAATAATATAAGTACAATTTATGCCGTGGATACATGCATTATTAGCTGAGTTGTGAACTTTTTGTTTACAAATTTCAATATTAGCTGAGATGTGAACTTTTTGTTTACAATTTTTACAATTGAGTATGCAAATGTATTAACCGTGTAAAAACTAATATAAATACAAATTCTGAAGTGGATACAGGAATTATTAGCTGCGCTATGAACTTTTTGTTTACAAATTTACAATTGAGTATGCAAATGTATTAGCCGTGTAAAAACGAATATAAATACAAATTCTGAAGTGGATACATGTATTATTAGCTGAGCTGTGAACTTTTTGTCTACAGATTTACAATTGAGTATGCAAATGTATTAGCCATGTAAAAAATAATATAAGTACAATCTATGCCGTGGATACATGCATTATTAGCTGAGTTGTGAACTTTTTGTTTACAAATTTCAATATTAGCTGAGATGTGAACTTTTTGTTTACAATTTTTACAATTGAGTATGCAAATGTATTAGCCGTGTAAAAACTTATATAAATTCAAATTCTGAAGTGTATATATGCATTATTATCTGAGTTGTGAACTTTTTGTTTACAAATTTACAATTGAGTATGCAAATGTATTAGCCATGTAAAAACTAATATAATTACAAATTCTGAAGTGGATATATGCACTATTATCTGGGATATATGCACTATTATCTGAGTTGTGAACTTTTTGTTTACAAATTTACAATGGAGTATGCAAATATATTAGCCTTGTAAAAACGAATATAAATACAAATTCTGAAGTGGATACATGCATTATTAGCTGAGTTGTGAACTTTTTGTTTACAAATTTCAATATTAGCTGAGATGTGAACTTTTTGTTTACAATTTTTACAATTGAGTATGCAAATGTATTAGCCGTGTAAAAACTTATATAAATTCAAATTCTGAAGTGTATATATGCATTATTATCTGAGTTGTGAACTTTTTGTTTACAAATTTACAATTGAGTATGCAAATGTATTAGCCATGTAAAAACTAATATAATTACAAATTCTGAAGTGGATATATGCACTATTATCTGGGATATATGCACTATTATCTGAGTTGTGAACTTTTTGTTTACAAATTT
This sequence comes from Drosophila kikkawai, assembly GCF_030179895.1. Classification (NCBI taxonomy): domain Eukaryota; kingdom Metazoa; phylum Arthropoda; class Insecta; order Diptera; family Drosophilidae; genus Drosophila; species Drosophila kikkawai. The sequence continues at coordinate 24,203 of NW_027222662.1, forward strand.
ACAATGGAGTATGCAAATATATTAGCCTTGTAAAAACGAATATAAATACAAATTCTGAAGTGGATACATGCATTATTAGCTAAGCTGTGAACTTTTTGTCTACAGATTTACAATTGAGTAATTCAAATGTATTAGCCATGTAAAAACTAATATAAATACAAATTCTGAAGTGGATATATGCATTATTATCTGAGTTGTGAAATTTTGTTTACAAATTTCATTATTAGCTGAGATGTGAACTTTTTGTTTACAAATTTACAATTGAGTATGCAAATGTATAAGCCGTGTAAAAACTAATATAAGTACAAATTCTGAAGTGGATACAGGAATTATTAGCTGCGCTATGAACTTTTTGTTTACAAATTTACAATTCAGTATGCAAATGTATTAGCCGTGTAAAAACGAATATAAATACAAATTCTGAAGTGGATACATGTATTATTAGCTGAGCTGTGAACTTTTTGTCTACAGATTTACAATTGAGTATGCAAATGTATTAGCCATGTAAAAAATAATATAAGTACAATTTATGCCGTGGATACATGCATTATTAGCTGAGTTGTGAACTTTTTGTTTACAAATTTCAATATTAGCTGAGATGTGAACTTTTTGTTTACAATTTTTACAATTGAGTATGCAAATGTATTAACCGTGTAAAAACTAATATAAATACAAATTCTGAAGTGGATACAGGAATTATTAGCTGCGCTATGAACTTTTTGTTTACAAATTTACAATTGAGTATGCAAATGTATTAGCCGTGTAAAAACGAATATAAATACAAATTCTGAAGTGGATACATGTATTATTAGCTGAGCTGTGAACTTTTTGTCTACAGATTTACAATTGAGTATGCAAATGTATTAGCCATGTAAAAAATAATATAAGTACAATTTATGCCGTGGATACATGCATTATTAGCTGAGTTGTGAACTTTTTGTTTACAAATTTCAATATTAGCTGAGATGTGAACTTTTTGTTTACAATTTTTACAATTGAGTATGCAAATGTATTAGCCGTGTAAAAACTTATATAAATTCAAATTCTGAAGTGTATATATGCATTATTATCTGAGTTGTGAACTTTTTGTTTACAAATTTACAATTGAGTATGCAAATGTATTAGCCATGTAAAAACTAATATAATTACAAATTCTGAAGTGGATATATGCACTATTATCTGGGATATATGAACTATTATCTGAGTTGTGAACTTTTTGTTTACAAATTTACAATGGAGTATGCAAATGTATTAGCCTTGTAAAAACGAATATAAATACAAATTCTGAAGTGGATACAAGCATTATTAGCTGAGCTGTGAACTTCTTGTCTACAGATTTACAATTGAGTAATTCAAATGTATTAGCCATGTAAAAACTAATATAAATACAAATTCTGAAGTGGATATATGCATTATTATCTGCGTTGTGAAATTTTGTTTACAAATTTCATTATTAGCTGAGATGTGAACTTTTTGTTTACAAATTTACAATTGAGTATGCAAATGTATAAGCCGTGTAAAAACTAATATAAATACAAATTCTGAAGTGGATACAGGCATTATTAGCTGCGCTGTGAACTTTTTGTTTACAAATTTACAATTGAGTATGAAAATGTATTAGCCGTGTAAAAACTAATATAATACTAATTCTGAAGTGGATACAGGCATTACTAGCTGAGTTGTGAAATTTTTGTTTACAAATTTACAATTGAGTATGCAAATGTACTAACCTTGTAAAAACTAATATAAATACAAATTCTGAAGTGGATATATGCATTATAAGCTGAGCTGTGAATTTTTTGTCTACAAATTTACAATTGAGTATGCAAATGTATTAGCCGTGTAAAAACTAATATAAATACTAAATCTGAAGTGGATACAGGCATTATTAGCTGAGTTGTGAACTTTTTGTTTACAAATTTACAATTGATATGCAAATGTATTAGCCTTGTAAAAACTAATATAAATACAAATTCTGAAGTGGATACATGCATTATTAGCTGAGTTGTATACTTTTTGTTTACAAATTTACAATTGAGTATGCAAATGTATTAGCCATGTAAAAACTAATATAATTACAAATTCTGAAGTGGATATATGCACTATTATCTGGGATATATGCACTATTATCTGAGTTGTGAACTTTTTGTTTACAAATTTACAATGGAGTATGCAAATATATTAGCCTTGTAAAAACGAATATAAATACAAATTCTGAAGTGGATACATGCATTATTAGCTAAGCTGTGAACTTTTTGTCTACAGATTTACAATTGAGTAATTCAAATGTATTAGCCATGTAAAAACTAATATAAATACAAATTCTGAAGTGGATATATGCATTATTATCTGAGTTGTGAAATTTTGTTTACAAATTTCATTATTAGCTGAGATGTGAACTTTTTGTTTACAAATTTACAATTGAGTATGCAAATGTATAAGCCGTGTAAAAACTAATATAAGTACAAATTCTGAAGTGGATACAGGAATTATTAGCTGCGCTATGAACTTTTTGTTTACAAATTTACAATTGAGTATGCAAATGTATTAGCCGTGTAAAAACGAATATAAATACAAATTCTGAAGTGGATACATGTATTATTAGCTGAGCTGTGAACTTTTTGTCTACAGATTTACAATTGAGTATGCAAATGTATTAGCCATGTAAAAAATAATATAAGTACAATTTATGCCGTGGATACATGCATTATTAGCTGAGTTGTGAACTTTTTGTTTACAAATTTCAATATTAGCTGAGATGTGAACTTTTTGTTTACAATTTTTACAATTGAGTATGCAAATGTATTAACCGTGTAAAAACTAATATAAATACAAATTCTGAAGTGGATACAGGAATTATTAGCTGCGCTATGAACTTTTTGTTTACAAATTTACAATTGAGTATGCAAATGTATTAGCCGTGTAAAAACGAATATAAATACAAATTCTGAAGTGGATACATGTATTACACAGGTACACAGCCAAAAATTTCCACGAACCATTTCAAGTTTTCCATGATATTTGGGTGCTCCTGAGTAAAAGTCCCATACAAAATTATTTTCCATCACCTACAGGTTCCGCGGTATACCTAAGAATACAAAAAACCTATGTTTGCCGACATTTTGAATTACGTGGCCTATATAATTGGACTTACCTTCATTATTTTTGGTAGGACCTACTCTCAATACATCACGGCACTACTAAAAAATAGTCCCAATCGTGAACCATTGCCCATGTCTTTGGAATTCGTCGCCAAAGTTGAAACTCCCAAAATTTTCAACATTTCTGTGATGAAAAAACAATTCTGAGAATTAAATCTTATATGGAACTAATTTTAAATATTCATTGAATCTATTGTTCATTGTATTCTTTAATTTCGGTTTAAAGCGTTTTCATGAGGACATTTTATTGGATTTATTAAACGAATAAAACAGCTTTTTTGGTTTTATTATCTACTCCTATTTGCTGTCAAATTTCAAATAATTCAAGGCAACCTATAAAATAGTAGTAGATATGTATCTTTTTATATATAATATACATTTTTTCTTTTTGACTAAACTTAAATATGTAAGGATTATCGCTGGCTACTAAGCTGTCTTAAAAATGTTATGTTCGGAAGACCTTTTTATTTAATATAAAACTAAATTTATATTATATATAAAAAGAAACATATCTACTACTATTTTATAGGTTGCCTTGACTTATTTGAAATTTGACAGCAAATAGGAGTAGATAATAAAACCAAAGAAGCTGTTTTATTCGTTTAATAAATCCAATAAAATGTCCTCATGAAAACGCTTTAAACCGAAATTAAAGAATACAATGAACAATAGATTCAATGAATATTTAAAATTAGTTCCATATAAGAATGAATGAATATTTAAAATTAGTTCCATATAAGATTTAATTCTCAGAATTGTTTTTTCATCACAGAAATGTTGAAAATTGTGGGAGTTTCAACTTTGGCGTCGAATTCCAAAGACATGGGCAATGGTCCACGATGGGGACTATTTTTTAGTAGTGCCGTGATGTATTGAGAGTAGGTCCTACCAAAAATAATAAAGGTAAGTCCAATTATATAGGCCACGTAATTCAAAATGTCGGCAAACATAGGTTTTTTGTATTCTTAGGTATACCGCGGAACCTGTAGGTGATGGAAAATAATTTTGTATGGGACTTTTACTCAGGAGCACCCAAATATCATGGAAAACTTGAAATGGTTCGTGGAAATTTCACAAAGTTTAATTTTGTGTTCCTGTGTTATTAGCTGAGCTGTGAACTTTTTGTCTACAGATTTACAATTGAGTATGCAAATGTATTAGCCATGTAAAAAATAATATAAGTACAATTTATGCCGTGGATACATGCATTATTAGCTGAGTTGTGAACTTTTTGTTTACAAATTTCAATATTAGCTGAGATGTGAACTTTTTGTTTACAATTTTTACAATTGAGTATGCAAATGTATTAGCCGTGTAAAAACTTATATAAATTCAAATTCTGAAGTGTATATATGCATTATTATCTGAGTTGTGAACTTTTTGTTTACAAATTTACAATTGAGTATACAAATGTATTAGCCATGTAAAAACTAATATAATTACAAATTCTGAAGTGGATATATGCACTATTATCTGGGATATATGATCTATTATCTGAGTTGTGAACTTTTTGTTTACAAATTTACAATGGAGTATGCAAATGTATTAGCCTTGTAAAAACGAATATAAATACAAATTCTGAAGTGGATACAAGCATTATTAGCTGAGCTGTGAACTTCTTGTCTACAGATTTACAATTGAGTAATTCAAATGTATTAGCCATGTAAAAACTAATATAAATACAAATTCTGAAGTGGATATATGCATTATTATCTGCGTTGTGAAATTTTGTTTACAAATTTCATTATTAGCTGAGATGTGAACTTTTTGTTTACAAATTTACAATTGAGTATGCAAATGTATAAGCCGTGTAAAAACTAATATAAGTACAAATTCTGAAGTGGATACAGGCATTATTAGCTGCGCTGTGAACTTTTTGTTTACAAATTTACAATTGAGTATGAAAATGTATTAGCCGTGTAAAAACTAATATAATACTAATTCTGAAGTGGATGCAGGCATTACTAGCTGAGTTGTGAAATTTTTGTTTACAAATTTACAATTGAGTATGCAAATGTACTAACCTTGTAAAAACTAATATAAATACAAATTCTGAAGTGGATATATGCATTATAAGCTGAGCTGTGAATTTTTTGTCTACAAATTTACAATTGAATATCCAAATGTATTAGCCGTGTAAAAACTAATATAAATACTAAATCTGAAGTGGATACAGGCATTATTAGCTGAGTTGTGAACTTTTTGTTTACAAATTTACAATTGATATGCAAATGTATTAGCCTTGTAAAAACTAATATAAATACAAATTCTAAAGTGGATACATGCATTATTAGCTGAGATGTGAACTTTTTGTTTACAAATTTACAATTGAGTATGCAAATGTATTAGCCGTGTAAAAACTAATATAAATACAAATTCTGAAGTGGATATATGCATTATTATCTGCGTTGTGAAATTTTGTTTACAAATTTTATTATTAGCTGAGATGTGAACTTTTTGTTTACAAATTTACAATTGAGTATGCAAATGTATAAGCCGTGTAAAAACTAATATAATATATTCAAATGTATTAGCCATGTAAAAACTAATATAAATACAAATTCTGAAGTGGATATATGCATTATTATCTGCGTTGTGAAATTTTGTTTACAAATTTCATTATTAGCTGAGATGTGAACTTTTTGTTTACAAATTTACAATTGAGTATGCAAATGTATAAGCCGTGTAAAAACTAATATAATATATTCAAATGTATTAGCCATGTAAAAACTAATATAAATACAAATTCTGAAGTGGATATATGCATTATTATCTGCGTTGTGAAATTTTGTTCACAAATTTCATTATTAGCTGAGATATGAACTTTTTGTTTACAAATTTACAATTGAGTATGCAAATGTATAAGCCGTGTAAAAACTAATATAAGTACAAATTCTGAAGTGGATACAGGCATTATTAGCTGCGCTGTGAACTTTTTGTTTACAAATTTACAATTGAATATGCAAATGTATTAGCCGTGTAAAAACTAATATAATACTAATTCTGAAGTGGATACAGGCATTACTAGCTGAGTTGTGAAATTTTTGTTTACAAATTTACAATTGAGTATGCAAATGTATTAACCTTGTAAAAACTAATATAAATACAAATTCTGAAGTGGATATATGCATTATAAGCTAAGCTGTGAATTTTTTGTCTACAAATTTACAATTGAGTATGCAAATGTATTAGCCGTGTAAAAAATAATATAAATACTAAATCTGAAGTGGATACAGGCATTATTAGCTGAGTTGTGAACTTTTTGTTTACAAATTTACAATTGGTATGCAAATGTATTAGCCTTAAAAAAACTAATATAAATACAAATTCTAAAGTGGATACATGCATTATTAGCTGAGATGTGAACTTTTTGTTTACAAATTTACAATTGAGTATGCAAATGTATTAGCCGTGTAAAAACTAATATAAATACAAATTCTAAAGTGGATACTTGCATTATTAGCTGAGATGTTTTTTGTTTACAAATTTACAATTGATATGCAAAAGTATTAGCCTTGTAAAAACTAATATAAATACAAATTCTAAAGTGGATACATGCATTATTAGCTGAGCTGTGAACTTTTTGTCTACAAATTTACAATTGAGTATGCAAATGTATTAGCCGTGTAAAAACTAATATAAATACAAATTCTAAAGTGGATACATGCATTATTAGCTGAGATGTGAACTTTTTGTTTGCAAATGTACAATTGAGTATGCAAATGTATAAGCCGTGTAAAAACTAATATAAGTACAAATTCTGAAGTGGATACAGGCATTATTAGCTGAGTTGTGAACTTTTTGTTTACAAATTTACAATTGAGTATGCAAATGTATTAGCCGTGTAAAAACTAATATAAATACTAAATCTGAAGTGGATACAGGCATTATTAGCTGAGTTGTGAACTTTTTGTTTACAAATTTACAATTGATATGCAAATGTATTAGCCTTGTAAAAACTAATATAAATACAAATTCTGAAGTGATACATGAATTATTTGCTGAGATGTTAACTTTTTGTTTACAAATTTACAATTGAGTATGCAAATGTATTAGCATTGTAAGAACTAATTTAAATATAAATTCTAAAGTGGATACATGCATTATTAGCTGAGCTGTGAACTTCTTGTTTACAAATTTACATTTGAGTATGCAAATGTATTAGCCATGTAAAAACTAATATAAGTACAAATTCTACCATGGATACATGCATTATTAGCTAAGTTGTGAACTTTTTGTTTACAAATTTACAATTGAGTATGCAAATATATTAACCGTGTAAAAACTAATATAAATACAAATTCTAAAGTGGATACATGCATTATTAGATGAGATGTGAACTTTTTGTTTACAAATTTACAATTGAGTATGCAAATGTATTAACCTTGTAAAAACTAATTTAAATTCTAATTCTGAAGTGGATACAGGCATTATTAGCTGAGTTGTGAACTTTTTGTTTATAAATTTACAATTGATTATGCAAATGTATTAGCCTTGTAAAGACTAATATAAGTACAAATTCTACCATGGATACATGCATTATTAGCTAAGTTGTGAACTTTTTGTTTACAAATTTACAATTGAGTATGCAAATGTATTAACCGTGTAAAAACTAATATAAATACAAATTCTAAAGTGGATACATGCATTATTAGATGAAATGTGAACTTTTTGTTTACAAATTTACAATTGAGTATGCAAATGTATTAGCCATGTAAAAACTAATATAAGTACAAATTCTACCATGGATACATGCATTATTAGCTGAGTTGTGAACTTTTTGTTTACAAATTTACAATTGAGTATGCAAATGTATTAGCCTTGTAAAAACTAATATAAATACAAATTCTGAAGTGGATACAGGCATTATTAACTGAGTTGTGAACTTTTTGTTTACAAATTTACAATTGAGTATGCAAATGTATTAACCTTGTAAAAACTAATATAAATACTAATTCTGAAGTGGATACAGGCATTATTAGCTGAGTTGTGAACTTTTTGTCTATAAATTTACAATTGATTATGAAAATGTATTAGCCTTGTAAAAACTAATATAAATACAAATTCTGAAGTGGATACAGGCATTATTAGCTGAGTTGTGAACATTTTGTTTATAAATTTACAATTGAGTATGCAAATGTATTAGCCATGTAAAAAATAATATAAGTACAATTTATGCCGTGGATACATGCATTATTAGCTAAGTTGCGAACTTTTTGTTTACAAATTTACAATTGAGTATGCAAATATATTAACCGTGTAAAAACTAATATAAATACAAATTCTAAAGTGGATACATGCATTATTAGATGAGATGTGAACTTTTTGTTTACAAATTTACAATTGAGTATGCAAATGTATAAACCTTGTAAAAACTAATTTAAATTCTAATTCTGAAGTGGATACAGGCATTATTAGCTGAGTTGTGAACTTTTTGTTTATAAATTTACAATTGATTATGCAAATGTATTAGCCTTGTAAAGACTAATATAAGTACAAATTCTACCATGGATACATGCATTATTAGCTAAGTTGTGAACTTTTTGTTTACAAATTTATAATTGAGTATGCAAATGTATTAACCGTGTAAAAACTAATATAAATACAAATTCTAAAGTGGATACATGCATTATTAGATGAGATGTGAACTTTTTGTTTACAAAATTTACAATTGAGTATGCAAATGTATTAGCCATGTAAAAACTAATATAAGTATAAATTCTACCATGGATACATGCATTATTAGCTGAGTTGTGAACTTTTTGTTTACAAATTGACTATGCAAATGTATTAGCCTTGTAAAAACTAATATAAATACATATTCTGAAGTGGATACTGGCATTATTAGCTGAGTTGTGAACTTTTTGTTTACAAATTTACAATTGAGTATGCAAATGTATTAGCCATGTAAAAAATAATATAAGTACAATTTATGCCGTGGATACATGCATTATTAGCTGAGTTGTGAACTTTTTGTTTACAAATTTCAATATTAGCTGAGATGTGAACTTTTTGTTTACAATTTTTACAATTGAGTATGCAAATGTATTAGCCGTGTAAAAACTTATATAAATTCAAATTCTGAAGTGTATATATGCATTATTATCTGAGTTGTGAACTTTTTGTTTACAAATTTACAATTGAGTATACAAATGTATTAGCCATGTAAAAACTAATATAATTACAAATTCTGAAGTGGATATATGCACTATTATCTGGGATATATGATCTATTATCTGAGTTGTGAACTTTTTGTTTACAAATTTACAATGGAGTATGCAAATGTATTAGCCTTGTAAAAACGAATATAAATACAAATTCTGAAGTGGATACAAGCATTATTAGCTGAGCTGTGAACTTCTTGTCTACAGATTTACAATTGAGTAATTCAAATGTATTAGCCATGTAAAAACTAATATAAATACAAATTCTGAAGTGGATATATGCATTATTATCTGCGTTGTGAAATTTTGTTTACAAATTTCATTATTAGCTGAGATGTGAACTTTTTGTTTACAAATTTACAATTGAGTATGCAAATGTATAAGCCGTGTAAAAACTAATATAAGTACAAATTCTGAAGTGGATACAGGCATTATTAGCTGCGCTGTGAACTTTTTGTTTACAAATTTACAATTGAGTATGAAAATGTATTAGCCGTGTAAAAACTAATATAATACTAATTCTGAAGTGGATGCAGGCATTACTAGCTGAGTTGTGAAATTTTTGTTTACAAATTTACAATTGAGTATGCAAATGTACTAACCTTGTAAAAACTAATATAAATACAAATTCTGAAGTGGATATATGCATTATAAGCTGAGCTGTGAATTTTTTGTCTACAAATTTACAATTGAATATCCAAATGTATTAGCCGTGTAAAAACTAATATAAATACTAAATCTGAAGTGGATACAGGCATTATTAGCTGAGTTGTGAACTTTTTGTTTACAAATTTACAATTGATATGCAAATGTATTAGCCTTGTAAAAACTAATATAAATACAAATTCTAAAGTGGATACATGCATTATTAGCTGAGATGTGAACTTTTTGTTTACAAATTTACAATTGAGTATGCAAATGTATTAGCCGTGTAAAAACTAATATAAATACAAATTCTGAAGTGGATATATGCATTATTATCTGCGTTGTGAAATTTTGTTTACAAATTTTATTATTAGCTGAGATGTGAACTTTTTGTTTACAAATTTACAATTGAGTATGCAAATGTATAAGCCGTGTAAAAACTAATATAATATATTCAAATGTATTAGCCATGTAAAAACTAATATAAATACAAATTCTGAAGTGGATATATGCATTATTATCTGCGTTGTGAAATTTTGTTTACAAATTTCATTATTAGCTGAGATGTGAACTTTTTGTTTACAAATTTACAATTGAGTATGCAAATGTATAAGCCGTGTAAAAACTAATATAATATATTCAAATGTATTAGCCATGTAAAAACTAATATAAATACAAATTCTGAAGTGGATATATGCATTATTATCTGCGTTGTGAAATTTTGTTCACAAATTTCATTATTAGCTGAGATATGAACTTTTTGTTTACAAATTTACAATTGAGTATGCAAATGTATTAGCCTTGTAAAAACTAATATAAATACAAATTCTGCCGTGGATACATGCATTACTAGCGGAGTTGTGAACTTTTTGTTTACAAATTTACAATTGAGTATGCAAATGTATTAGCCATGTAAAAACTAATATAAATACAAATTCTGCCGTGGATACAGGCATTATTAGCTGCGCTGTGAACTTTTTGTTTACAAATTTACAATTGAATATGCAAATGTATTAGCCGTGTAAAAACTAATATAATACTAATTCTGAAGTGGATACAGGCAATACTAGCTGAGTTGTGAAATTTTTGTTTACAAATTTACAATTGAGTATGCAAATGTATTAACCTTGTAAAAACTAATATAAATACAAATTCTGAAGTGGATAAATGCATTATAAGCTAAGCTGTGAATTTTTTGTCTACAAATTTACAATTGAGTATGCAAATGTATTAGCCGTGTAAAAAATAATATAAATACTAAATCTGAAGTGGATACAGGCATTATTAGCTGAGTTGTGAACTTTTTGTTTACAAATTTACAATTGGTATGCAAATGTATTAGCCTTAAAAAAACTAATATAAATACAAATTCTAAAGTGGATACATGCATTATTAGCTGAGATGTGAACTTTTTGTTTACAAATTTACAATTGAGTATGCAAATGTATTAGCCGTGTAAAAACTAATATAAATACAAATTCTAAAGTGGATACATGCATTATTAGCTGAGATGTTTTTTGTTTACAAATTTACAATTGATATGCAAAAGTATTAGCCTTGTAAAAACTAATATAAATACAAATTCTAAAGTGGATACATGCATTATTAGCTGAGCTGTGAACTTTTTGTCTACAAATTTACAATTGAGTATGCAAATGTATTAGCCGTGTAAAAACTAATATAAATACAAATTCTAAAGTGGATACATGCATTATTAGCTGAGATGTGAACTTTTTGTTTGCAAATGTACAATTGAGTATGCAAATGTATAAGCCGTGTAAAAACTAATATAAGTACAAATTCTGAAGTGGATACAGGCATTATTAGC
>NW_027222663.1:0-7000 GCF_030179895.1 Drosophila kikkawai
TAAAAACTATTATAAATACAAATTCTGAAGTGGAAACAGACATTATTAGCTGAACTGTGAACTTTTTGTTTACAATTTACAATTGAGTATGCAAATGTATAAGCCGTGTAAAAACTATTATAAATACAAATTCTGAAGTGGATACAGACATTATTAGCTGAGTATGCAAATGTATTAGACGTGTAAAAACTAATATAAATATAAATTCTGAAGTGGATACAGGCATTATTAGCTGAGTTGTGAACTTTTTGTTTACAAATTTACAATTGAGTATGCAAATGTATTAGCCTTCTAAAAACTAATATAAGTACAAATTCTGCCGTGGATACATGCATTATTAGCGGAGTTGTGAACTTTTTGTTTACAAATTTACAATTGAGTGTGCAAATCTATTAGCATTGTAAGAACTAATTTAAATATAAATTCTAAAGTGGATATATGCATTATTAGCTGAGATGTGAACTTTTTGTTTACAAATTTACAATTTAGTATGCAAATGTATTAGCCGTGTAAAAACTGTTATAAATACAAATTCTGAAGTGGATACAGGCATTATTAGCTGAGTTGTGAACTTTTTGTTTTCAAATTTACAATTGAGTATGCAAATGTATTAGCCGTGTAAAAACTGTTATAAATACAAATTCTGAAGTGGATACAGGCATTATTAGCTGAGTTGTGAACTTTTTGTTTACAAATTTACCCTTTTTTTTTTCAGGCTTTGCTTTTATTTATTGAATCTTCTCATTTATGAGACTAACAATAAGTGTATCAAATCTTACAATACTACCTAACTAGCAGTCATGAGACTGGTACAGAGTAAATGGCCCTGAATAATTATGGCTGGGTTGGATGGTCGTTACGTAGTAGGCGGCTTCTTCTGGAAACTCGTATCAAGTCCCTTGCTAAAGGATTTGGATGGGTGGAGAGTTTTTCCTTGTAGGACGCTTTTTGTTTTTCTATTTCGTTCTTAACTGCAGGAATGCCGAGATCCCTGTGGATGGCTTTAGTGTGGAGTTGTAGAGCAGGACCTTGTAGTCCAGGGGCGATCGGGAGTTTATGAGCCAGTGGATGCTGCTGGCTTTTAGTTTTAGATGAAGTTTCTTGCATTCAATATGTCTTCGCCATCTTAGGCGTCTGTCCAGGTGGACGCCCAGGTACGTTACCACGTTGACTTCGGGGATCAGTGTGCTGTTCAGGTAGAGCGGGGGGCATGTTTGTCTGTTGAGGGTGAACGTTATGTGCTTACACTTTTGTTCATTTATTTTAATACGCCAATCAGATAGCCACTTCTCGACTACCTTGAGGTGGTTGGCGAGCTGGGCTGTTGCACGGACTGGGCATCTGGAACGGCTGAGGATCGCAGTGTCATCAGCGAAAGTGGATAATGTTAGCTGGTCGCTTGTGGGGACATCCGCTGTGTATAGAACAAATAGGGTAGGCCCAAGTGCACTTCCTTGTGGGACTCCAGCTTCGATTGAATAGGTGCCGCATGTTGTTGCGTTGCACCTCACTGCGAAGACTCTGTTGTAGAGATACGACTCAAGTAATTTGTGTGTGTATACCGGCAAGAGTGTTTTTATTTTGTGCATGAGGCCGTTGAGCCAGACTCGGTCGAATGCTTGAGAAACGTCGAGAAATATCGCGCTGCAATATTCTCGATGCTCGAAGGCTGTGCGAATTTCTGATGTTATTCTGTTTACTTGCTCGATAGTTCCATGTTTTTCTCTGAAGCCAAATTGATGAACTGGGATAATGTTGTGAGCTCCCAGGTAGGGGATTATGCGCTTTAGTAGGCATTTTTCAAATAACTTGGACAAGCATGATAGTAGACTTATTGGTCGGTAAGATGACGGAATCGTGTGGTCTTTTCCGGTCTTCGGTATCATTATAATTATAGATTTTTTCCATTTTGTTGGGTAATGGCCGAGACTTATGATCCCATTGAAGATTTTACAGATGACCTCAATAGCACAATTCGGAAGTTCAATTATCATTTTTTGAGTTATTAGGTCAACGCCGGGAGCCTTTTTCGGCTTCAGTTCCCTGATGACCTTCGTTATCTCGTTCGGACGAAATGATGCTGGAGTAGATTCCGTTTCAGTGTGGATTTGCGGTAGATCAAATGGATTTGCAGCAGGGTTCGGCTGGAAAACGCCCTGGAGATGTGAGGCAAAAGTTTCGGCTCTGTCTTTGTCGCTGCGGGCCCAGCAACCAGATGACTTTCTTATCGGGGTGATGGTTTCAGCCGGTGAGCTTAAATTTGGGTGAGCTCTCCATAAGGGATGCTTTGTGCTGGTTGGCGAGAGTTTTTCAATATATCTTAATTGTGTTTTTTCGGCATCTTGCTTCAGGGCCCGGCTTAGTTTGGGTGTGGCTTCATTTAGACGTTGCTTTGAGCATGGCGATCTATTGGTTTGCTACACCCGTCGCAGACGCCTCTTTTCTTGGATAAGCTGTTCAATTTGCTGGTTCGTTTTGAATTTGATTTTTTGCACATCCGTCTGTTGTGGTGTTGAGATTCTGGCTGCAGTCACAAGTACCTCTTCCAGTGCGGAGGTGGAGGAGTCGATGTCGGTTTCAGTATTGAGCTGGGGGGCTAGCTCAATGTGGGAACTCACATACTTTTTGTATTTCATCCAATTGGTTCTGTGCGACATCAGCCTATAGGGGCGATCCGTAGTTTCTGGGCTTTGAAGGAGGGTTATCAACAGCGGCGAGTGATCTGAAGAAAGGTCTGGAAGGGCCTTGGCGTTTATTAAATTTCGTGGGATGTTTTTTGTCACCGCGAAGTCAATTAGATCGGGTATCTTTCTGGGGTCTGCTGGCCAATATGTGGGGCTACCAGGGGAAACGTAGTCCAGCTTATTTCTCACATTGATGAGAGCGTTGTACAGTTGTCTTCCCTTGGGGGTCACGAGGCGGGATCCCCAATGCGTATGCTTGGCGTTGTAATCTCCTGCAGCTATAAATCGATCTCCAAGTGAGTTGTAAAAATCCATGAATTGACCTTCAGAGATTGTAAAGCGAGGTGGGCAGTAGACAGCAGCGATGCAAAGGTTGCCGTTACCTGACTGCACTTTAATGGACGTAGCTTGCAGGTAATTTGTTGCAAACCTTTGGTGGAAGTGGTGTTTGATGCGTTCTCTGATAAGGATGCCGGTCCCGCCGTGGGCTTTACCATCTGCATGATCTGTGCGGTAGAAGGTATAACCTCTTATATGAAAGTTGTATCTGCTTGTGAGGTGCGTTTCAACCAGTTGCATGGCGTCGATGTGGTTTTCGTTTAGAAATTGTGTTAGTTCAAGTTTATGCCGTGAGACGCCATTGGCATTCCACGTGGATATACGTAGATTGGACATTGATTATTTTGACTGTTGTGCTACGAGCAGCTGTATCACCATATTCTGATTCTGGACGAGCGTTTGCATGGTCGTTTTCATAAATGACATGAGTTCCATCATGCTTTGTTGCATGGTCACCATCATGGATTCCATGTTGTTTTGTGGCTGCTCTGGGGCCTGCTGAGCATTTACTGAGTTTGTAGTGACCAGCTAAGCTTACACTTACAAAAACTTTTCGACCTACCCTCGCACTTAAAATTATAGGAACTTTTCCATAGCGAAAATAGCTAATAACTGGCTAAGACCAATCACGATTGACAATGATCATACGATTGAACAGTTAGTCTAAGTAAAGCTCTGAACCGCGGTTACTTGCAGTCAGCTTCCCAAAGCTTAATTCACTCTTTGATAAAAACCCTTTGGCAAACGTTTATGTTTCTCGGCGCGGCCAAATTTAAGTCAATATTACACGCGGTAATACAATTTATTAATTAAATAATCCGAGTGAAACCCAGAGTGGTATAGCCAGCTATAACTTCTCGTGTGAATTTGTGCGTGGAGAAAAGGTGAATAAGTGCAAATTTAGTGCGTTTCAATGCTAACTCAGTTTTCATAGGGATCCGGCTTCAGAGGCGTGACGGAGGCCTAGACCTCGAAAAGGCAGATTCCCCTGCTCTACGGCCGTCTTTAACCAATTCCGCCAACCGCCAGCAGTGGATCTCAGTTGACACCAGTTTCGCTCCATACTCAGCGGCCCGGACGGACTTAACCTCCGGCCGATGATTACATAACCGCCCACGTTTGGATGAGAGCGGAACCACCCCAAGTGGAAGACCTGAGCGCAGCAGACCAATTCCGCTGGCGCAGTTTTTTTATTAGACCGGAGCAGCTGCTTGGTTATCACCATCGGCAAGCTGCCGTGAAAACACCCCCTCGCTCCCCTCATCTGGCCGACGAAGGCCTAAGCTATTGATATACGCTTATCGCCAGCGCAGTGGATGCTGCCTAAGACCCGTTAGGATCACCTAGACGGACACCTGCCGTCGCGGGAGTTAACTTTTTATTTTCTTCTTGTTTTGATTATACCTTTCTTATATATTTCCGATTATTAATGATTTAAATACTCGCAGAGCAACTGGAGTATGGCATTCGGTAGAATTTTGACTTAGGGTTTGTAGGGGTCAGAGGGTAAGGGCAGGGAAAACAAATAGGAAAATATAAATAAGTATAATCGTAAGTTTAAATGATAGAACCGACCCATCGAAACGCATATGCCGCGACTAGAGTGTAGGGTAGCGCCTTCCAGAACATGCCGTTTTTCTTCTACCTGCATTCGCAGCGCCAGCGAAATCGTACGATTTTTTGCTTATTTTTCCTTCCTCCAGTCCTTCGCTCGCGAGCATGGAGAGCGCGAGAGAGGATTTGGGAAAAGTCCCGTAGCTTTTGGCTCGTTTGCTATGCAAGGCACGCTGCGTGTAGAGAAATTTTGTGACGCTCGCTCACTTGAAATTGAAAACCAGAGCAAAGCACACGCATCGTAGATCATTTTTACTATAATAATTCCGGCACGTGGATTATACAGTTTCAATCGAATTAATAGTAAAGTGCCAGCAAGAGACCAGTGACAAAACTTAATAAGTGTTGTGCACGAGTGAGAACGGGTAAATATTAACTACGGAACGGCAGAGTTTATAGTGTAGTTAACCCTTTTGTTGTGCAGGGCTAGTTTGGCGCTAGGCGACGGCTCTTACGTCCTTCGCTAAGCGTGGCGTATCGCCGGCGTGGCAGCCACACGCGGCAAAAGTTGGCGATCAGCGAACAAGGCGGCGCGGTGCAACCGAGCGGCCATAACCTTACTCTTTGGAAGCCCTACGGCGGCAGCGACGTCGACGTGCAGCCCAACGCTGTGCGACCGAGCGGCCATAACCTAACTTTTCGGAGGCCCTACGGCGGCAGAGACGTCGACGTGCGGCCAACGCAGCACGTGCGCGTAACCCTACTTTTTGGGAACCTCTGCTTTGCCACGTCGGCTGCCAAGGAGCTATAGCGATCCGAGTGCGACCGCACTAAACCGGGAGCGAGAAATCTCCAAGAGTCAGACCAGAGGCGGCCTGTGTCTGAGTTCTCGGAGTAATGTAACCGGCCTCGTGCAGCCCCAACTAAGGCGATTCGGCTGTATGGACAGCGGCTAAGCATTACCTTTTCGAGCATAAGCCAGTAGGAACAGTGGAGGTGCAGCGAAGGTAGCTGAGCGGAGACTAGGCAGGAGCAGGCGCAGCCGGATAGAGAGCTCGCTTGAGCGGCAGGCATGTGACCTGTCGAAGAAGTTGGAGGCGCGTCGCGGTGAGCAGCGCGCTCCCGCTGGATGATTCCAGTAACCCGAAGGACGTAAAGTTTTGAGATCGATTAAATTTAGAGTAATGCGTAACATTAGATAGAAAGTAACTGATATTGTTGTTGCTTTTCTGCCGTTTAGCGTAATATGTGAATGCGAACGCGAGCGTCCCATTTAAATATCGTTTCTGAACTTTCCAACTAACAGCCATCAGCACCTGCAACTTCGATGGGCCCAACGAACCACAGTATCTAGTGAGCACTGCCTCTTGGCTACTACATAAATAAAATGGCGCCCAACGTGGGGCCAAAGACCGTTATCTGCATTTGAGAAATAAGAGGAAGAAGAATATCAAGCTATAGTGCAACTCGCAGGAGCCGCAAATACCTATTGTTTTAGGTGCAGGACCCTCGAGTGGTTTTAGCCCATGAAAATGCTCGACTATCCATCCAAAAGAATTTTTTTGTAATTAATTTACTCAGCAGAAATTGTTACTATTTTATACTAGAGATTTGCTAGTTGCGAGTTGAGGACTTCTTAGCCGGAATTGCGTCTTCGATTCGAGATCTTACGGATCAAGGCGACCGCAACGAACCCACTCACAGGCGCAAAAACTCGACCCTGAAATTAGTTAGGTGGATCAAACTCCCGTTCAATAGGTAGAGGGAAGCGAATTCGGAATTAGTAGCTTGGAATAGCGATATGTTATCAAAACTTCGTGGTATTTTCGACCAGTGCTAACCGAGCGCAGAATACTATCCAAAGGCGACAGTTTAGACTACTGGCAAAAGGTACTGTACGCGTATTTAGGAATATCAAGTGGTCAGAGGAACTTCGATGGATGACCAATACAGCGAATACAAACCTACAAAGCCGCAACAATATAGACAATATTAGTATAGAGTTGGTTAGGAGAGAACGCTCAGCAAGAAGGTATTCGACAGAAACTAGCTGGAAAAACAAAGACCATAATTTGAAAATATTAAGCAACCAATAACAGTTACAGAAGAAGAAAATGCCTATTCATCATAGCTTAGAGAATTTAGCAGCCGCTTCTAATAATGACGAGAGTGTTTGCATTCTATGCACACGACCTTTAAGCGTGATCGATCTGACAGCAGCTTCTCCTTGTAATCATCGATTTCATCATCAATGTATTAGAGATCACTTGTCAGTAACGAACTCGTGTCCGACTTGCAATCAACCATGCACGGTGCAGCAGTTGTCAGTATCGAACAATAACTTATTAGCCGAATTGGCAGATGCAGAACAAAGATCCGAGTCAGGAAGAGCATCCAATGAATATGACGCTGGCAAAGGCAGC
>NW_027222664.1:0-19000 GCF_030179895.1 Drosophila kikkawai
ACTTCAGAATTTGTATTTATATTAGTTTTTACAAGGCTAATACATTTGCATACTCAATTGTAAATTTGTAAACAAAAAGTGCACAACTCAGCTAATAATGCAAGTATCCACTTCAGAATTTGTATTTATATTAGTTTTTACAAGGTTAATACATTTGCATACTCAATTGTAAATTTATAAACAAAAAGTTCACAACTCAGCTAATAATGCCTGTATCCACATCAGAATTTGTATTTATATTAGTTTTTACAAGGCTAATACATTTTCATAATCACTTGTAAATTTATAAACAAAAAGTTCACAACTCAGCTAATAATGCCTGTATCCACTTCAGAATTAGTATTTATATTAGTTTTTACAAGGTTAATACATTTGCATACTCAATTGTAAATTTGTAAACAAAAAGTGCACAACTCAGCTAATAATGCAAGTATCCACTTCAGAATTTGTATTTATATTAGTTTTTACAAGGCTAATACATTTGCATACTCAATTGTAAAATTGTAAACAAAAAGTTCACAGCTCAGCTAATAATGCATGTATCCACTTTAGAATTTATATTTAAATTAGTTCTTTCAATGCTAATACATTTGCATACTCAATTGTAAATTTGTAGACAAAAAGTTCACAGCTCAGCTAATAATGCATGTATCCACTTCAGAATTTGTGTTTATATTAGTTTTTACACGGCTAATACATTTGCATACTCAATTGTAAATTTGTAAACAAAAAGTTCACATCTCAGCTAATAATGCCTGAATCCACGGCAGAATTTGTACTTATATTATAATGCATATATCCCCTTTAGAATTTGTACTTATATTAGTTTTTACACGGCTAATACATTTGCATACTCAATTGTAAAAATTGTAAACAAAAAGTTCACATCTCAGCTAATAATGAAATTTGTAAACAAAAAGTTCACAACTCAGCTAATAATGCATGTATCCACTTCAGAATTTGTACTTATATTAGTTTTTACATGGCTAATACATTTGCATACTCAATTGTAAATTTGTAAACAAAAAGTTCACAACTCAGCTAATAATGCCTGTATCCACTTCAGAATTAGTATTTAAATTAGTTTTTACAAGGTTAATACATTTGCATACTCAATTGTAAATTTGTAAACAAAAAGTTCACATCTCATCTAATAATGCATGTATCCACTTTAGAATTTGTATTTATATTAGTTTTTATACGGTTAATACATTTGCATACTCAATTGTAAATTTGTAAACAAAAAGTTCACAACTTAGCTAATAATGCATGTATCCATGGTAGAATTTGTACTTATATTAGTCTTTACAAGGCTAATACATTTGCATAATCAATTGTAAATTTATAAACAAAAAGTTCACAACTCAGCTAATAATGCCTGTATCCACTTCAGAATTAGTATTTAAATTAGTTTTTACAAGGTTAATACATTTGCATACTCAATTGTAAATTTGTAAACAAAAAGTTCACATCTCATCTAATAATGCATGTATCCACTTTAGAATTTGTATTTATATTAGTTTTTACACGGTTAATACATTTGCATACTCAATTGTAAATTTGTAAACAAAAAGTTCACAACTTAGCTAATAATGCATGTATCCATGGTAGAATTTGTACTTATATTAGTTTTTACATGGCTAATACATTTGCATACTCAAATGTAAATTTGTAAACAAAAAGTTCACAGCTCTGCTAATAATGCATGTATCCACTTTAGAATTTATATTTAAATTAATTCTTACAATGCTAATACATTTGCATACTCAATTGTAAATTTGTAAACAAAAAGTTCACATCTCAGCTAATAATGCATGTATCCACTTTAGAATTTGTATTTATATTAGTTTTTACAAGGCTAATACATTTGCATATCAATTGTAAATTTGTAAACAAAAAGTTCACAACTCAGCTAATAATGCCTGTATCCACTTCAGATTTAGTATTTATATTAGTTTTTACACGGCTAATACATTTGCATACTCAATTGTAAATTTGTAAACAAAAAGTTCACAACTCAGCTAATAATGCCTGTATCCACTTCAGAATTTGTACTTATATTAGTTTTTACACGGCTTATACATTTGCATACTCAATTGTAAATTTGCAAACAAAAAGTTCACATCTCAGCTAATAATGCATGTATCCACTTTAGAATTTGTATTTTTATTGGTTTTTACACGGCTAATACATTTGCATAGTCAATTGTAAATTTGTAGACAAAAAGTTCACAGCTCAGCTAATAATGCATGTATCCACTTTAGAATTTGTATTTATATTAGTTTTTACAAGGCTAATACTTTTGCATATTAATTGTAAATTTGTAAACAAAAAGTTCGCATCTCAGCTAATAATGCATGTATCCACTTTAGAATTTGTTGTTATATTAGTTTTTACACGGCTAATACATTTGCATACTCAATTGTAAATTTGTAAACAAAAAGTTCACATCTCAGCTAATAATGCATGTATCCACTTTAGAATTTGTATTTATATTAGTTTTTTTAAGGCTAATACATTTGCATATCAATTGTAAATTTGTAAACAAAAAGTTCACAACTCAGCTAATAATGCCTGTATCCACATCAGATTTAGTATTTATATTACTTTTTATACAGCTAATACATTTGCATACTCAATTGTAAATTTGTAGACAAAAAATTCACAGCTCAGCTTATAATGCATATATCCACTTCAGAATTTGTATTTATATTAGTTTTTGCAAGGTTAATATATTTGCATACTCATTTGTAAATTTGTAAACAAAAATTTCACAATTCAGCTAGTAATGCCTATATCCACTTCAGAATTAGTATTATATTAGTTTTTACACGGCTAATACATTTGCATACTCAATTGTAAATTTGTAAACAAAAAGTTCACAACTCAGCTAATAATGCCTGTATCCACTTCAGATTTAGTATTTATATTAGTTTTTACACGGCTTATACATTTGCATACTCAATTGTAAATTTGTAAACAAAAAGTTCACATCTCAGCTAATAGTGAAATTTGTAAACAAAATTTCACAACTCAGATAATAATGCATATATCCACTTCAGAATTTGTATTTATATTAGTTTTTACATGGCTAATACATTTGAATATATTATATTAGTTTTTACACGGCTTATACATTTGCATACTCAATTGTAAATTTGTAAACAAAAAGTTCACATCTCAGCTAATAATGAAATTTGTAAACAAAATTTCACAACGCAGATAATAATGCATATATCCACTTCAGAATTTGTATTTATATTAGTTTTTACATGGCTAATACATTTGAATATATTATATTAGTTTTTACACGGCTTATACATTTGCATACTCAATTGTAAATTTGTAAACAAAAAGTTCACATCTCAGCTAATAATGAAATTTGTAAACAAAATTTCACAACGCAGATAATAATGCATATATTCACTTCAGAATTTGTATTTATATTAGTTTTTACATGGCTAATACATTTGAATATATTATATTAATTTTACACAGCTTATACATTTGCATACTCAATTGTAAATTTGTAAACAAAAAGTTCACATCTCAGCTAATAATGAAATTTGTAAACAAAATTTCACAACGCAGATAATAATGCATATATCCACTTCAGAATTTGTATTTATATTAGTTTTTACACGGCTAATACATTTGCATACTCAATTGTAAATTTGTAAACAAAAAGTTCATATCTCAGCTAATAATGCATGTATCCACTTTAGAATTTGTATTTATATTAGTTTTTACAAGGCTAATACATTTGCATATCAATTGTAAATTTGTAAACAAAAAGTTCACAACTCAGCTAATAATGCCTGTATCCACTTCAGATTTAGTATTTATATTAGTTTTTGCAAGGGTTATATATTTGCATACTCATTTGTAAATTTGTAAACAAAAATTTCACAATTCAGCTAGTAATGCCTATATCCACTTCAGAATTAGTATTATATTAGTTTTTACACGGCTAATACATTTGCATATCAATTGTAAATTTGTAAACAAAAAGTTCACAACTCAGCTAATAATGCCTGTATCCACTTCAGATTTAGTATTTATATTAGTTTTTACACGGCTAATACATTTGCATACTCAATTGTAAATTTGTAGACAAAAAATTCACAGCTCATCTTATAATGCATATATCCACTTCAGAATTTGTATTTATATTAGTTTTTACAAGGTTAATACATTTGCATACTCAATTGTAAATTTGTAAACAAAAATTTCACAACTCAGCTAGTAATGCCTGTATCCACTTCAGAATTAGTATTATATTAGTTTTTACACGTCTAATACATTTGCATACTCAATTGTAAATTTGTAAACAAAAAGTTCACATCTCAGCTAATATTGAAATTTGTAAACAAAAAGTTCACAACTCAGCTAATAATGCATGTATCCACGGCATAAATTGTACTTATATTATTTTTTACATGGCTAATACATTTGCATACTCAAATGTAAATCTGTAGACAAAAAGTTCACAGCTCAGCTAATAATACATGTACATTTACAAGGCTAATACATTTGCATACTCCATTGTAAATTTGTAAACAAAAAGTTCACAACTCAGATAATAGTGCATATATCCCAGATAATAGTGCATATATGCACTTTAGAATTTGTAATTATTTTAGTTTTTACATGGCTAATACATTTGCATACTCAATTGTAAATTTGTAAACAAAAAGTATACAACTCAGCTAATAATGCATGTATCCACTTCAGAATTTGTATTTATATTAGTTTTTACAAGGCTAATACATTTGCATACTCAATTGTAAATTTGTAAACAAAAAGTTCATAACACAGCTAATAATGCCTGTATCCACTTCAGAATTAGTATTTGAAAGAGCTCCAAAATAAATAAGAAGTCTTCATGTGCTGAGTTTTTGTAAGAAACTGAATTTATTCCATTCAAACCCTAGCTTATATAGCTAACATGAGAATGTACATTGTAGATCTTAGTTCTAGACCCACGCATCGGACAGTTCCCGATCGTGGGAAGTATTTAAAGTACGATAAGGGTGCAAACAGTCACCCCGAAAGAACATATCTTAAACAAACCCAGACCGCTCGCAGGAGGTCATATTTCGGGATACTTGTTGCTAGGCCGTGCTCTGCTGCTGGGACTTTATCGCTAACAGATGCTTCTTATCTAAAACCGTGTTCATGTTTGAACAGTATTTATATTAGTTTTTACACGGCTAATACATTTGCATACTCAATTGTAAATTTGTAAACAAAAAGTTCACATCTCAGCTAATAATGAAATTTGTAAACAAAAAGTTCACAACTCAGCTAATAATGCATGTATCCACGGCATAAATTGTACTTATATTATTTTTTACATGGCTAATACATTTGCATACTCAATTGTAAATTTGTAAACAAAAAGTTCACAACTCAGCTAATAATGCCTGTATCGACTTCAGAATTTGTATTTATATAAGTTTTTACACGGCTAATACATTTGAATTACTCAATTGTAAATCTGTAGACAAGAAGTTCACAACTCAGATAATAATGCACATATCCACTTCAGAATTTGTATTTATATTCGTTTTTACACGGCTAATACATTTGCATACTCAATTGTAAATTTGTAAACAAAAAGTTCACAGCTCAGCTAATAATGCCTGTATCGACTTCAGAATTTGTATTTATATAAGTTTTTACACGGCTAATACATTTGCATACTCAATTGTAAATTTGTAAACAAAAAGTTCACAGCTCAGCTAATAATGCCTGTATCGACTTCAGAATTTGTATTTATATAAGTTTTAACACGGCTAATACATTTGCATATTCAATTGTAAATTTGTAAACAAAAAGTTCACATCTCAGCTAATAATGAAATTTGTAAACAAAAAGTTCACAACTCAGATAATAATGCATATATCCACTTCAGAATTTGTATTTATAATAGTTTTTACACGGCTAATACATTTGCATACTCAATTGTAAATTTGAAAACAAAAAGTTCACAGCTCAGCTAATAATGTCTGTATCCACTTCAGAATTTGTATTTATAATAGTTTTTACACGGCTAA
Source organism: Drosophila kikkawai (assembly GCF_030179895.1). NCBI lineage: Eukaryota > Metazoa > Arthropoda > Insecta > Diptera > Drosophilidae > Drosophila > Drosophila kikkawai. The sequence goes on from NW_027222664.1 coordinate 6,060, forward strand.
TACATTTGCATACTCAATTGTAAATTTGTAAACAAAAAGTTCACATCTCAGCTAATAATGAAATTTGTAAACAAAAAGTTCACAACTCAGCTAATAATGCATGTATCCACGGCATAAATTGTACTTATATTATTTTTTACATGGCTAATACATTTGCATACTCAATTGTAAATCTGTAGACAAAAAGTTCAGAGCTCAGCTAATAATACATGTATCCACTTTAGAATTTGTATTTATATTCGTTTTTACACGGCTAATACATTTGCATACTCAATTGTAAATTTGTAAACAAAAAGTTCACAACTCAGCTAATAATGCATGTATCCACTTTAGAATGTGTATAGTTTTTACACGGCTAATACATTTGCATACTCAATTGTGAATTTGTAAACAAAAAGTTCACAACTCCGCTAATAATGCATGTATCCACGGCAGAATTTGTATTTATATTAGTTTTTACAAGGCTAATACATTTGCATACTCAATTGTAAATTTGTAAACAAAAAGTTCACAACTCAGCTAATAATGCCTGTATCCTCTTCAGAATTTGTATTTATATTAGTTTTTACATGGCTGTTCAGGTCAGGAGCTTATGTTCCCGCCCCCCGCGACTCCGAAGCGCTCCCGCTTCTTCAAAGCTCCTCAGCTCGCTCTCTCGCTCCCGCTCTTCTAGCGGATGCTTCGGCTCTGGCCGATCGTCGCATCGCTGAGCGGCCGCTCCCGCTCTCCTAGCTAGTTTGATCTCCCACTCCAGCTTGTATTTTTTAATTCCTAATTAGAACTCCAATAAAGCGGATCATACGATTTTATATATATTGAAATTTACCACGCCCCCCCCCGGCCTACTACTATTTCATTTGCGTTTGGTGGTGATTTTTCTCTTGCGCGATTTCGATATTCCTACTCCGGTGTTCTTTTCACTGACTGCGGCGCGGGAAGTGTTTTTTTGTGCCTATCTGGAAATTGAAGGAAGTTTTCCCCCCTCGAGCCGAACAATGGCTAATACATTTGCATACTCAATTGTAAATTTGTAAACAAAAAGTTCACATCTCAGCTAATAATGTAATTTGTAAACAAAAAGTTCACAACTCAGGTAATAATGCATGTATCCACGGCAGAATTTGTACTTATATTAGTTTTTACAAGGCTAATACATTTGCATACTCAATTGTAAATTTGTAAACAAAAAGTTCACAACTCAGCTAATAATGCCTGTATCCACTTCAGAATTTGTATTTATATTAGTTTTTACAAGGCTAATACATCTGCATACTCAATTGTAAATTTGTAAACAAAAAGTTCTCAACTCCGCTAATAATGCATGTATCCACGGCAGAATTTGTATTTATATTAGTTTTTACAAGGCTAATACATTTGCATACTCAATTGTAAATTTGTAAACAAAAAGTTCACAACTCAGCTAATAATGCCTGTATCCACTTCAGAATTTGTATTTATATTAGTTTTTACATGGCTAATACATTTGCATACTCAATTGTAAATTTGTAAACAAAAAGTTCACAACTCAGCTAATAATGCCTGTATCCACTTCAGAATTTGTATTTATATTAGTTTTTACATGGCTAATACATTTGCATACTCAATTGTAAATTTGTAAACAAAAAGTTCACAACTCCGCTAAAAATGCATGTATCCACTTCAGAATTTGTATTTATATTAGTTTTTACAAGGCTAATACATTTGCATACTCAATTGTAAATTTGTAAACAAAAAGTTCACAACTCAGCTAATAATGCATGTATCCACTTAAGAATGTGTATAGTTTTTACACGGCTAATACATTTGCATACTCAATTGTGAATTTGTAAACAAAAAGTTCACAACTCCGCTAATAATACATGTATCCACGGCAGAATTTGTATTTATATTAGTTTTTACAAGGCTAATACATTTGCATACTCAATTGTAAATTTGTAAACAAAAAGTTCACAACTCAGCTAATAATGCCTGTATCCACTTCAGAATTTGTATTTATATTAGTTTTTACATGGTTAATACATTTGCATACTCAATTGTAAATTTGTAAACAAACAGTTCACATCTCAGCTAATAATGCCTGTATCCACTTCAGAATTTGTATTTATATTAGTTTTTACATGGCTAATACATTTGCATACTCAATTGTAAATTTGTAAGCAAAAAGTTCACAGCGCAGCTAATAATGCATGTATCCACTTTAGAATTTGTATTTATATTAGTTTTTACAAGGCTAATACATTTGCATACTCAATTGTAAATTTGTAAACAAAAAGTTCACAACTCCGCTAATAATGCATGTATCCACGGCAGATTTTGTATTTATATTAGTTTTTACAAGGCTAATACATTTGCATACTCAATTGTAAATTTGTAAACAAAAAGTTCACAACTCAGCTAATAATGCCTGTATCCACTTCAGAATTTGTATTTATAACAGTTTTTACACGGCTAATACATTTGCATACTCAATTGTAAATTTGAAAACAAAAAGTTCACATCTCAGCTAATAATGCATGTATCTACTTTAGAATTTGTATTTATAATAGTTTTTACACGTCTAATACATTTGCATACTAAATTATAAATTTGTAAACAAAAAGTTCACATCTCAGCTAATAATGCCTGTATCCACTTCAGAATTTGTATTTATATTAGTTTTTACATGGCTAATACATTTGCATACTCAATTGTAAATTTGTAAGCAAAAAGTTCACAGCGCAGCTAATAATGCATGTATCCACGGCAGAATTTTTATTTATATTAGTTTTTACATGGCTAATACATTTGCATACTCAATTGTAAATTTGTAAACAAAAAGTTCACAACACCGCTAATAATGCATGTATCCACGGCAGAATTTGTATTTATATTAGTTTTTACAAGGCTAATACATTTGCATACTCAATTGTAAATTTGTAAACAAAAAGTTCACAACTCAGCTAATAATGCCTGTATCCACTTCAGAATTTGTATTTATAACAGTTTTTACACGGCTAATACATTTGCATACTCAATTGTAAATTTGAAAACAAAAAGTTCACATCTCAGCTAATAATGCATGTATCTACTTTAGAATTTGTATTTATAATAGTTTTTACACGTCTAATACATTTGCATACTAAATTATAAATTTGTAAACAAAAAGTTCACATCTCAGCTAATAATGAAATTTGTAAACAAAAAGTTCACAACTCAGCTAATAATGCATGTATCCACTTAGGAATGTGTATAGTTTTTACACGGCTAATACATTTGCATACTCAATTGTGAATTTGTAAACAAAAAGTTCACAACTCCGCTAATAATGCATGTATCCACGGCAGAATTTGTATTTATATTAGTTTTTACAAGGCTAATACATTTGCATACTCAATTGTAAATTTGTAAACAAAAAGTTCACAGCTCAGCTAATAATGAAATTTGTAAACAAAAAGTTCACAACTCAGGTAATAATGCATGTATCCATGGCAGAATTTGTACTTATATTAGTTTTTACAAGGCTAATACATTTGCATACTCAATTGTAAATTTGTAAACAAAAAGTTCACAACTCAGCTAATAACACAGGTACACAGCCAAAAATTTCCACGAACCATTTCAAGTTTTCCATGATATTTGGGTGCTCCTGAGTAAAAGTCCCATACAAAATTATTTTCCATCACCTACAGGTTCCGCGGTATACCTAAAAATACAAAAAACCGATGTTTGCCGACATTTTGAATTATGTGGCCTATATAATTGGACTTACCTTTATTATTTTCGGTAGGACCTACTCTCAATACATCACGGCACTACTAAAAAATAGTCCCAATCGTGAACCATTATTAAATTAAATCTTATATGGAACTAATTTTAAATATTAATTGAATCTATTGTTCATTGTATTCTTTAATTTCGGTTTAAAGCGTTTTCATGAGGACATTTTATTGGATTTATTAAACGAATAAAACAGCTTTTTTGGTTTTATTATCTACTCCTATTTGCTGTCAAATTTCAAATAAGTCAAGGCAACCTATAAAATAGTAGTAGATATGTATCTTTTTATATATAATATACATTTAGTTTTATATTAAATAAAAAGGTCTTCCGAACATAACATTTTTAAGACAGCTTAGTAGCCAGCGATAATCCTTACATATTTAAGTTTAGTCAAAAAGAAAAAATGTATATTATATATAAAAAGATACATATCTACTACTATTTTAAAGGTTGCCTTGACTTATTTGAAATTTGACAGCAAATAGGAGTAGATAATAAAACCAAAAAAGCTGTTTTATTCGTTTAATAAATCCAATAAAATGTCCTCATGAAAACGCTTTAAACCGAAATTAAAGAATACAATGAACAATAGATTCAATTAATATTTAAAATTAGTTCCATATAAGATTTAATTCTCAGAATTGTTTTTTCATCACAGAAATGTTGAAAATTTTAGGAGTTTCAACTTTGGCGTCGAATTCCAAAGACATGGGCAATGGTTCACGATTGGGACTATTTTTTAGTAGTGCCGTGATGTATTGAGAGTAGGTCCTACCAAAAATAATAAAGGTAAGTCCAATTATATAGGCCACGTAATTCAAAATGTCGGCAAACATAGGTTTTTCGTATTCTTAGGTATACCGCGGAACATGTAGGTGATGGAAAACAATTTTGTATGGGACTTTTACTCAGGAGCACCCAAATATCATGGAAAACTTGAAATGGTTCGTGGAAATTTCACAAAGTTTAATTTTGTGTTCCTGTGTTATGCCTGTATCCACTTCAGAATTTGTATTTATATTAGTTTTTACAAGGCTAATACATTTGCATACTCAATTGTAAATTTGTACACAAAAAGTTCACAACTCAGCTAATAATGCCTGTATCCACTTCAGAATTTGTATTTATAACAGTTTTTACACGGCTAATACATTTGCATACTCAATTGTAAATTTGAAAACAAAAAGTTCACATCTCAGCTAATAATGCATGTATCCACTTCAGAATTTGTATTTATAATAGTTTTTACACGTCTAATACATTTGCATACTAAATTATAAATTTGTAAACAAAAAGTTCACATCTCAGCTAATAATGAAATTTGTAAACAAAAAGTTCACAACTCAGTTAATAATGCATGTATCCACTTAGGAATGTGTATAGTTTTTACACGGCTAATACATTTGCATACTCAATTGTGAATTTGTAAACAAAAAGTTCACAACTCCGCTAATAATGCATGTATCCACGGCAGAATTTGTATTTATATTAGTTTTTACAAGGCTAATACATTTGCATACTCAATTGTAAATTTGTAAACAAAAAGTTCACAGCTCAGCTAATAATGAAATTTGTAAACAAAAAGTTCACAACTCAGGTAATAATGCATGTATCCATGGCAGAATTTGTACTTATATTAGTTTTTACAAGGCTAATACATTTGCATACTCAATTGTAAATTTGTAAACAAAAAGTTCACAACTCAGCTAATAATGCCTGAATCCACTTCAGAATTTGTATTTATATTAGTTTTTACAAGGCTAATACATTTGCATACTCAATTGTAAATTTGTAAACAAAAAGTTCACAACTCAGCTAATAATGCCTGTATCCACTTCAGAATTTGTATTTATATTAGTTATTACAAGGCTAATACATTTGCATACTCAATTGTAAATTTGTAAACAAAAAGTTCACAGCTCAGCTAATAATGAAATTTGTAAACAAAAAGTTCACAACTCAGGTAATAATGCATGTATCCATGGCAGAATTTGTACTTATATTAGTTTTTACAAGGCTAATACATTTGCATACTCAATTGTAAATTTGTAAACAAAAAGTTCACAACTCAGCTAATAATGCCTGAATCCACTTCAGAATTTGTATTTATATTAGTTTTTACAAGGCTAATACATTTGCATACTCAATTGTAAATTTGTAACCATTTCAAGTTTTCCATGATATTTGGGTGCTCCTGAGTAAAAGTCCCATACAAAATTATTTTCCATCACCTACAGGTTCCGCGGTATACCTAAAAATACAAAAAACCGATGTTTGCCGACATTTTGAATTATGTGGCCTATATAATTGGACTTACCTTTATTATTTTCGGTAGGACCTACTCTCAATACATCACGGCACTACTAAAAAATAGTCCCAATCGTGAACCATTATTAAATTAAATCTTATATGGAACTAATTTTAAATATTAATTGAATCTATTGTTCATTGTATTCTTTAATTTCGGTTTAAAGCGTTTTCATGAGGACATTTTATTGGATTTATTAAACGAATACTACACTACTACATACTACTACATATACACACTACTACATACTAATAATACATTTGCATACTAAATTATAAATTTGTAAACAAAAAGTTCACATCTCAGCTAATAATGAAATTTGTAAACAAAAAGTTCACAACTCAGTTAATAATGCATGTATCCACTTAGGAATGTGTATAGTTTTTACACGGCTAATACATTTGCATACTCAATTGTGAATTTGTAAACAAAAAGTTCACAACTCCGCTAATAATGCATGTATCCACGGCAGAATTTGTATTTATATTAGTTTTTACAAGGCTAATACATTTGCATACTCAATTGTAAATTTGTAAACAAAAAGTTCACAGCTCAGCTAATAATGAAATTTGTAAACAAAAAGTTCACAACTCAGGTAATAATGCATGTATCCATGGCAGAATTTGTACTTATATTAGTTTTTACAAGGCTAATACATTTGCATACTCAATTGTAAATTTGTAAACAAAAAGTTCACAACTCAGCTAATAATGCCTGAATCCACTTCAGAATTTGTATTTATATTAGTTTTTACAAGGCTAATACATTTGCATACTCAATTGTAAATTTGTAAACAAAAAGTTCACAACTCAGCTAATAATGCCTGTATCCACTTCAGAATTTGTATTTATATTAGTTATTACAAGGCTAATACATTTGCATACTCAATTGTAAATTTGTAAACAAAAAGTTCACAACTCAGCTAATAATGCCTGTATCCACTTCAGAATTTAGTATTTATATTAGTTTTTACATGGCTAATACATTTGCATACTCAATTGTAAATTTGTAAACAAAATGTTCACAACTCCGCTAATAATGAATGTATCCACGGCAGAATTTGTATTTATATTAGTTTTTACAAGGCTAATACATTTGCATACTCAATTGTAAATTTGTAAACAAAAAGTTCACAGCGCAGCTAATAATGCCTGTATCCACTTCAGAATTTGTATTTATATTAGTTTTTACAAGGCTAATACATTTGCATACTCAATTGTAAATTTGTAAACAAAAAGTTCAAAACTCACCTAATAATGCCTGTATCCACTTCAGAGTTTGTATTTATATTAGTTTTTACAAGGCTAATACATTTGCATACTCAATTGTAAATTTGTTCATTTCGCATTCGACCTTCATCGAGTGCAGACGTGCTTACGGACGACCGCTACGCGGGGTTTATTCTCGAAGTGTTTTTTCATGGTGAAAAAGTAAATTCGGAACTCTAAACTACGTACTGTCAGCTAGGCCAAGCCCTACAGTGCGTATGACATACGGACACTAGTGCGTGAGACGTGTTTTTGAGCTGCAAAGTTCATTTATATTGTGCCACGCGTAACAAGCTCAAAATAATGAGCGGCGATCAAAAGAATGAGCGTAGAACCTCTGTAAACCAAAGAAACGGTGTTTTCTCTTATTTCTCAACTCGCGATATCGAAGCAGAAAAAACGTCTAAGCCCAACCCGGCTCTACTGACCGTCGACGGCACGAGAGCGCGCTCTTGCTCTCCCGCCCTACTTATTCCAGCTCCTACATCTTGGAGCTCCCAATGCCAAACCCCACCACCAGCGGCTTCGATGGAAGACGCACCAACAACAAGCAGAGCTGCAATTTCTGCAAACGCATCAAAAGCAACAGCAACAACTAAACCAACGACCAATATTGCGAAATCGGTGCCAACGGCCGCAGCGCAAAATACAATGGTAACAAAAACCGTGAGCTCCGATAAGCAACAAGCGGTTCCGGCCATACAGACTGGCATGGATCGCTACATCCAAATTAAGCGTAAGCTTAGCCCCCATAACACGGTTGGTAACAAGCCTAAGATCAACCGTGTCACCAAAAGCTACGACCCAAACAACACCAACAAATTTTCTCCGCTAGCAGCTGGTGAGAATAATGAAGCAGAGCTGGAGCAGGAGACTCAAAAACAGCCAAAGCCCCCACCTATATATATAAGGGAGAAAAGTTCAAACGCCCTGGTCAACAAAATTGTTGCGGTGGTCGGGGACGGAAACTTTCATGTTGTTCCGATTATTATAGGGAACATCTGCGAAACCAAAGTTCAAACCAAAACAGAAGAACACTTTCGAGCTGTGTCTAATTACCTGCAGGAAGCAAAAAAGAGCTTTTACACCTACCAACTAAAAAGCAGCAAGGGGCTGCAAGTAGTGCTGAAAGGAATTGAACCCCCTCCGAGATACTAGAAGCCCTGAAAGGCAAGGGTTTCTTTGCCAAGAATGTTAGCAACATTATCAACAAAAACAAAAAGCCGCAACCTCTTTTCAAAGTCGAACTTGAGCCAGACAGTAAAGCCCTAAAGAAGAATGAAGTTCACCCGATCTACAAGTTGCAGTTCCTACTGCAGCGAAGAATCACCGTGGAAGAACCTCACAAACGCAACGGTCCTGTGCAATGCACGAATTGCCAGGAGTATGGTCATACAAGGACATACTGCACCCTTCGGTCAGTCTGCGTAGTCTGTGGAGACTTCCACAACTCCGCACACTGCCCTGCGAACAAAGAAGACCCCAACACGAAAAAATGTGGAAACTGCGGAGGAAACCATACAGCTAACTACAGAGGCTGTGAGGTCTACAAGGAGCTGAAGAGTCGCATGCGAAGAGCGACAGCTACACGCCAAAAAAATACACAAAATGTGTATTTTAATTCAAAAACTACTCCAGATGTATTTTTTGCCAAAGCAGCCAGATCTTCTTTTGGTCCGCTAAATGCCCCAACGGGCATCTCCTACGCCGAAGCTCTACGGACAGGTATGCAAAATCCACTCCCCACAAACTCAGTAAATGCTCAGCAGGCCCCAGAGCAGCCACAAAACAACATGGAATCCATGATGGTGACCATGCAACAAAGCATGATGGAACTCATGTCATTTATGAAAACGACCATGCAAACGCTCGTCCAGAATCAGAATATGGTGATACAGCTGCTCGTAGCACAACAGTCAAAATAATCAATGTCCAATCTACGTATATCCACGTGGAATGCCAATGGCGTCTCACGGCATAAACTTGAACTAACACAATTTCTAAACGAAAACCACATCGACGCCATGCTACTGGTTGAAACGCACCTCACAAGCAGATACAACTTTCATATAAGAGGTTATACCTTCTACCGCACAGATCATCCAGATGGTAAAGCCCACGGCGGGACCGGCATCCTTATCAGAGAACGCATCAAACACCACTTCCACCAAAGGTTTGCAACAAATTACCTGCAAGCTACGTCCATTAAAGTGCAGTCAGGTAACGGCAACCTTTGCATTGCTGCTGTCTACTGCCCACCTCGCTTTACAATCTCTGAAGGTCAATTCATGGATTTTTACAACTCACTTGGAGATCGATTTATAGCTGCAGGAGATTACAACGCCAAGCATACGCATTGGGGATCCCGCCTCGTGACCCCCAAGGGAAGACAACTGTACAACGCTCTCATCAATGTGAGAAATAAGCTGGACTACGTTTCCCCTGGTAGCCCCACATATTGGCCAGCAGACCCCAGAAAGATACCCGATCTAATTGACTTCGCGGTGACAAAAAACATCCCACGAAATTTAATAAACGCCAAGGCCCTTCCAGACCTTTCTTCAGATCACTCGCCGCTGTTGATAACCCTCCTTCAAAGCCCAGAAACTACGGATCGCCCCTATAGGCTGACGTCGCACAGAACCAATTGGATGAAATACAAAAAGTATGTGAGTTCCCACATTGAGCTAGCCCCCCAGCTCAATACTGAAACCGACATCGACTCCACCTCCGCACTGGAAGAGGACTGCAGCCAGAATCTCAACACCACAACAGACGGATGTGCAAAAAATCAAATTCAAAACGAACCACCAAATTGAACAGCTTATCCAAGAAAAGAGGCGTCTGCGACGGGCGTGGCAAACCAATAGATCGCCATGCACAAAGCAACGTCTAAATGAAGCCACACGCAAACTAAGCCGGGCCCTGAAGCAAGATGCCGAAAAAGCACAATTAAGATATATTGAAAAACTCTCGCCAACCAGCACAAAGCATCCCTTATGAAGAGCTCACCCAAATTTAAGCTCACCGGCTGAAACCATCACCCCGATAAGAAAGTCATCTGGTTGCTGGGCCCGCAGCGACAAAGACAGAGCCGAAACTTTTGCCTCACTCTCCAGGGCGTTTTCCAGCCGAACCCTGCTGCAAATCCATTTGATCTACCGCAAATCCACACTGAAACGGAATCTACTCCAGCATCATTTCGTCCGAACGAGATAACGAAGGTCATCAGGGAACTGAAGCCGAAAAAGGCTCCCGGCGTTGACCTAATAACTCAAAAAATGATAATTGAACTTCCGAATTGTGCTATTGAGGTCATCTGTAAAATCTTCAATGGGATCATAAGTCTCGGCCATTACCCAACAAAATGGAAAAAATCTATAATTATAATGATACCGAAGACCGGAAAAGACCACACGATTCCGTCATCTTACCGACCAATAAGTCTACTATCATGCTTGTCCAAGTTATTTGAAAAATGCCTACTAAAGCGCATAATCCCTTATCTGGGAGCTCACAACATTATCCCAGCTCATCAATTTGGCTTCAGAGAAAAACATGGAACTATCGAGCAAGTTAACAGAATAACATCAGAAATTCGCACAGCCTTCGAGCATCGAGAATATTGCAGCGCGATATTTCTCGACGTTTCTCAAGCATTCGACCGAGTCTGGCTCAACGGCCTCATGCACAAAATAAAAACACTCTTGCCGGTATACACACACAAATTACTTGAGTCGTATCTCTACAACAGAGTCTTCGCAGTGAGGTGCAACGCAACAACATCCGGCACCTATTCAATCGAAGCTGGAGTCCCACAAGAAAGTGCACTTGGGCCTACCCTATTTGTTCTATACACAGCGGATATCCCCACAAGCGACCAGCTAACATTATCCACTTTCGCTGATGACACTGCGATCCTCAGCCGTTCCAGATGCCCAGTCCGTGCAACAGCGCAGCTCGCCAACCACCTCAAGGTAGTTGAGAAGTGGCTATCTGATTGGCGTATTAAAATAAATGAACAAAAGTGTAAGCACATAACGTTCACCCTCAACAGACAAACATGCCCCCCGCTCTACCTGAACAGCACACTGATCCCCGAAGTCAACGTGGTAACGTACCTGGGCGTCCACCTGGACAGACGCCTAAGATGGCGAAGACATATTGAATGCAAGAAACTTCATCTAAAACTAAAAGCCAGCAGCCTCCACTGGCTCATAAACTCCCGATCGCCCCTGTGTCTGGACTACAAGGTCCTGCTCTACAACTCCACACTAAAGCCATCCACAGGGATCTCGGCATTCCTGCAGTTAAGAACGAAATAGAAAAACAAAAAGCGTCCTACAAGGAAAAACTCTCCACCCATCCAAATCCTTTAGCAAGGGACTTGATACGAGTTTCCAGAAGAAGCCGCCTACTACGTAACGACCATCCAACCCAGCCATAATTATTCAGGGCCATTTACTCTGTACCAGTCTCATGACTGCTAGTTAGGTAGTATTGTAAGATTTGATACACTTATTGTTAGTCTCATAAATGAGAAGATTCAATAAATAAAAGCAAAGCCAAAAAAAAAAAAAAAAAAAAAATTGTAAATTTGTAAACAAAAAGTTCACAACTCAGATAATAATGCATATATCCACTTCAGAATTTGTATTTATAATAGTTTTTACACGGCTAATACATTTGCATACTCAATTGTAAATTAGAAAACAAAAAGTTCACATCTCAGCTAATAATGCATGTATCCACTTTAGAATTTGTATTTATAATAGTTTTACACGGCTAATACATTTGCAGACTAAATTGTAAATTTGTAAACAAAAAGTTCACATCTCAGCTAATAATGCATGTATCCACGGCAGAATTTATATTTAAATTAGTTCTTACAATGCTAATACATTTGCATACTCAATTGTAAATTTGTAAACAAAAAGTTCACAACTCCGAAAATAATGCATGTATCCACTTCAGAATTTGTACTTATATTAGTTTTTAGAAGGCTAATACATTTGCATACTCAATTGTACATTTGTAAACAAAAAGTTCACAACTCAGCTAATAATGCATGTATCCACGGCAGAATTTATATTTATATTAGTTTTTACACGTCTAATACATTTGCATACTCAATTGTAAATTTTTAAACAAAAAGTTCACAACTCCACTAATAATGCATGTATCCAACCAGAATTTTTACTTATATTAGTTTTTAGAAGGCTAATACATTTGCATACTCAATTGTAAATTTGTAAACAAAAAGTTCACAACTCCGCTAATAATGCATGTATCCACGGCAGAATTTGTACTTATATTAGTTTTTAGAAGGCTAATTTATTTGCATACTCAATTGTAAATTTGTAAACAAAAAGTTCACAACTCCACTAATAATGCATGTATCCAACCAGAATATGTACTTATTTTAGTTTTTACACGTCTAATACATTTGCATACTCAATTGTAAATTTGTAAACAAAAAGTTCACAACTCAGCTAATAATGCCTGTATCCACTTCAGAATTTGTATTTATATTAGTTTTTAGAATTGATTTTTAGAATTCAATTGTAAATTTGTAAACAAAAAGTTCACAACTCAGATAATAATGC